>NC_134837.1:206745073-206942447 GCF_004210375.1 Tachypleus tridentatus
TGTCTCAACTATTGTTTGTTTTTTCTGAGTGTCCTAATCACTGCTTTTTATTGAGTGTCTCAACTATTGTTTTATTTACTGAGTGTCTCAGTTACTGCCTTTTATTGAGTGTTTCAACTACTGTTTCTTACTGGGTGTCTCAATTGCTGTTTTTTTTTTTACTGAGTGCCTCAACAACTGTGTTTTTACTGAGTGTTTCAGCTACTGTGTTTTTTACTGGATGCCTCAACCACTGTTCTTTTACTTCAGGGATGATTTACATGGGTCATGTATGACATGTTGTCTTTTGTAACTACATCTTATATCTGTGTGAATGTCTGCTTGTTTTGTTGCTGACATTCCACGATGCGTGCACACCAACGACTGGAATGTTGTTTGATTAAGTTTATGAGAAATGTAATTAACCTTTTTTATTATCCTGCATTCTAATTAAAGCGGATTCGGTTATCTATTTCTAGCTACAGTCTTGACCAAAATGTCTGCATATTTTAAAACAAATAAGATCATTATTATTGAGTTAGAATACAAATACACTTAACGTTGTGAAACTGAAACATTCATATCATATTAAAAAACAATGTACGTAATTTGAGTAATGAGACAGGTTCTATGGACATCATGAGCGATTTACTAGAACAACAAACAATCTTATGAGGCATCTGTAGAAACGTGTAATTGAAGTGTTTTATCCATCACAACTAAACCTTACCAAAATACATATAATGACAGAATATATCATTAAATTATTATAAATATCATATGTAAATATCGTATCAGTTCACATTAAACATTCAGTTCTTTGTTGTCTCTCCCCATACTCTAATAATGCTGTCGATGAGGTTATTGATGTAGTCCATCGTGACTTTATCGCAACTTATCTCTAGAAGGCGCTGCAAGTCGGTTACAGTAGCTGATTTCTGGTTGTGATTAGTATTTTTCTGCTCAGTTTTGTCCAACAGTTCTTAATGGGATTACACCTGGAGACTTTGCTGTCTATGACAATCTTGTAACGTCCCCTTGGTGGGGATAATCCAGTACTGTGAGAAATGGCATTGTTATCCTGGAATCGAAAGTTATTGCCAAGCCTTATCCTAGCAAGTGGAAGAAATATCGTTTACGTGTGATGCCTGTAGGAGGCGCCATTGATGTTTCCAGCTTATTAAAGCTGATGGTAGGCTTTGTATTCGTCGTTTACCTGGAAAACAGATGAGGGAAAACTGGTTTTCCTACAGAGAACATACAGGAGATGGTGCAGTACATGTTTGGGCAGCTCTTCATCATGGTGAAAAGCTTATCTTCAAATCGTCTTACTGATAGCCTTTCTGGCAATAATACTCTTGTTTGGTTAGTTTTCTTTTGATTGTTCTTCTGGATACCGTGGAATGAATGTGTTAATGCCATTCCTGTCGTAAGACTTCTTTGGACCTTGACTGTTAACCCCATCAAAACACAGTCATCTCGATCAGTAGTATTTGGGGGTCTACAAATTATTTTTCTGAAACAATGTTTTCTATAATCCGATGACGTTTCACGAGTATGGTTGCGGTAAACTGAGGGTACCTGACTGGTCTGACAATGTTCGTTTGCCTCATACCATTTCCAGACAGTCAAACAATTTGACACCTATAACCTCTTGCATGTAGCGAGACATGACTCTACACCAAGCACAGAGGTATTCTTTGAATAAAACGTTGATATGTTTCGAAAAATATTATATCGAAAGTACAACCCTTTATATAAAGCGGATGCGTGTGTGTTTTGACAAACAACTTACACATACTACTACACATCGTACCATACCTTCTTTCTTATTACTTGACTATTTACTCAGTTAATGTAACATCAATGCAGAACAGTATGTATACATGTGGGTCAAGACTGTAGCTTTACGTCACACCATACGGAGAACCTACTATAATTTTTTCCCAATATGCTATATTTGGTGTGTTTGGGGCGATTCTGCAACGTCACATCTTCTTCGATCTGACGGTAGATCTTTTACAGCATTAAAACATAGTTTACTAGAGGAGTCAGGGGTGTTTGTACATAAGTGTTCAGTTTATGGTACTTTTATCATTATCCACTCCGACAATACGATCCACACTCGGTTTAAAGCTTACCTAAGGCCGAAGGGGAAGCCAGCACCCCCGGCACTGTCATTCCCATGAAGAAACGAAGAACAGTAAAGGATGAAAAATCTGGCACGAAAGCTGTTACCATGCCAACCACACACTGGGTTCCTAGAAAGGCGAAGAACGGCTTTCTTCTTCCGTACCTGGAGTACAGAGACAAGAGATAGAAATATCTTAACAGGTTACTACTACACGTTATTGGAAAAAAAACGGATATTTTCGACAAATCTGTCGCTTCAGATTCAATATCTAGTTCGAACGTTTTTATTTATGTTGATTTATTTTGGGAAGTTTTATTGAAAGATGGAAGAAGGGCTAGTATTTAGTTTATATAAGTTTGGACAGAATTGTTGTTTTTCAGACAGAAATATCTTCAAGCACTTTGAAAAGTTGAAGTTGAACTTTTGTTATTTAGTTATTGATAATACTTCAAGCATACAGAAGAAGGACCACAAATGAAGATTTTGCCGGAATATTTGAACGTGATATCAAACCCCTACTTTGTTTCTTGATTCAAACGCAAAGATCTTTCTACACTAACAAAACTACAAGTTTTCAGTGGAGAAAGAACGTTTATTTTAACTTAAACACAGAGCTACACAACGGGATGCCTGTGCTCTGCCCACCACGGGTATCGAAACCCAGTTTCTAGTGTTATAAGCCCCCAGACATACCGCTGGGCCACTGGGGGTGGGGTGAAGAAGAAAGGACGAAAAACGTTTACTACGAGGATACAATTTTCTTGAAGTCCTGAAGAATAAATATTCTAAAAAAATCAATTTTATATCAATCATTCCTTGTCGAAAATCTACCTGACATATAATAATGGCCCGGCATGGCCAAGCGTGTTAAGGCGTGTGACTCGTAATCTGAGGGTCGCGAGTTCGCATCCCCGTCGCGCCAAACATGCTCGCCCTTTTAGCCGTGGGGGCGTTATGATGTTACAGTCAATCCCACTATTCGTTGGTAAAAGAGTAGCTCACGAGTTGGCGGTGGGTGGTGATGACTAGCTGCTTTCCCTCTAGTCTTACACTACTAAATTAGGGACGGCTAGCACAGATAACCCTCGAGTAGCTTTGTGCGAAATTAAAAAAAAACAAACAAGCATATAATAATAACTAACAATTCGTTGTATTTGACACCAAATCAATTTTTTCCGCATAACATCTGACATCTTTCACTCTGACTTCCACTTGAGATTTAACAATTTTCATTCCAATGTACGCTTGACGTCAAATCATTTTCACTCTGAGTTCTGTCTGACATCTACCATTTTCACTCTAATTACCACATGATGGATTATCATTTTCTCTCTGATTTCCGCTCAACATATAACCATTTTCACTTTTATTTCCGCTCGAGATATAACCATTTTCACTCTTATTTCCGCTCAACATATAACCATTTTCACTCTTATTTCCGCTTGACATATAACCATTTTTACCCTTCTTTCCGCTCGAATTTTCTAACCGTTTTGTTTCTGCATAACGGGTCTTGAGAGAACTCACTGTTAGCACGTATCTCGTTCATAAGTTAGAGAAACAACTCATGAGAATCGTGTACTTACTTCAGTAAGCTGTTCTTTTATTGTATTTGTTTTTAAAAAATACTCACAGATAGTTAATATATGTTTAACCACGCGTGTTCATGAACCAGGAATGCCAGCTGTTACTCCACTTTGGGTTCTCGTTTAAACTGAATTTCTAAGTTATTCATGTGTTCTATTTTGTCTTCTCTGCTGTTGTTATAGTAAATGGAGATACAAACACAACGTGATAAGGCTGATTATATTGATTATTTCAAAATATAAATTGATTTGAGACAGGATTTAGTGATGAGAAATAAACATTAAAAAATAATTCAGCACCATCTTGTGTTATTGTTTGATTCAGTTTTTTTAGGGTTAGCAATTTTAATATAAGTAAGTACTGTTTGAAGAATTAGTTCAGCGGTTTCCATAGTTTTAAGTTTAAAAAACAACATTTGGGTAAACTTGTATTGACCGTAACGTTTAGTTTGTAAATTTTGTAACATTCATCCGAACACCGAACACTGTTCCAACTAGATACAGAAGTGGTCACATGGTCTCAAAATTAGCAATCCTGTACAAACTTGAAACACGAGTCAACCCATAACGTGAATACACCGTGCTTGTCACGTATTGTGAGCACATGACTTATAAATATGTTACAAACCAGCCAACAGTAAGAACACTACGTTTGTCACAAGCGAGCACAATCAAAACACAACACCACAATATTTGTCACGAGCCAAACGAAACCGTGGTCAAATTACAAACGACGTTTGCAGCGAACCAACCTGTATCGAAAAACGTACCATACATTACTCTTATCAACGTTTGGCAGCTATAATGTACGTGATAGGGGGCTCTCATACATCATTTGATTGATTTTGTTCTATACATCACTCTAACTTCTTTCTAGTCGATAACGCAATCCATTCTTACGTATTGAAGACAATAAATTTGTAATACATTAAATTTTTATTTAGACTTAAGCCTTTTCGAGAGAAATCGGTGATTTCTCATCTTCATCTGATGCCCTGGAGGACTGGCGAGCGAGATCTATAGTATAGAACACAATTTGTTTTACTGGAATGTAAGATATTTTTACACGAAACTTATATGAAAAACATTCTAGTTTGTAGGTATGAATAAACCGAGGTAAAATGTTTGAAAAGTATAAGAAACGAACATTCAAGAACACGATGCAGAACAGAATCTATGGGAGAACGGGGAATTCGAACTCGCGACCTTCAGATTGCGAATCAAGCGCCCACTAACCAAAAGTCCCTTCCGGACTTTCTTTAGATGTAATCACTTTCAAGCGTATACGCATTTCACTAGGAAAACAAATCGTTGACGGACACATTTCTTAGGGACGAGAGTATAAACGGGTACCTGATTGTAGGGGGCATTGCAGGTTGATCACCAGTCTTTTAGCTTGGTCATCCAGGCAGGCTTTCATTTCGATGAATGGAATATTTCTAGGTGTTGCTGCGACGGTCAGTTGATAGTCTAAATTAATTAATCTAAACTATCAACTGACCTGCTGCATTCAACCATACATTTATGGATTCGTACAACGTAACATCAGTTAACTTAATAGTAAGAACGACAAGGAAAAGAAAGTCCGTCACAAAAAGAAACTAGATAAAAAAAGGGGTCAACAAGAAGAAACTAGATAAACCAAGGTGTCAACAAGAAGAAACTAGATAAACTAAGGTGACAACAACAAGAAACTAGATAAACTAAGGTGTCAACAACAAGAAACTAGATAAACTAAGGTGTCAACAACAAGAAACTAGATAAACTAAGGTGTCAACAACAAACCTCGTAATTAACAGATCCGACTGAAAATTAAACAATAAAGAAATACATCTACTTAACAAAGGACTCAACTTCGCAGTAACGCCTAGAAATATTCCATCAATTGAAATGAAAGTCTGTTTGGAAGATCTAGCTAGAAGACTGGTGATCCATTCTACAAAAACTGAAAACACCAACAAAACAACCACCAGAAAGAGGATAACTTTGACAACAATTCCACTGACAACCAACAACCTGTCTTTCCAGGTAGAACTGAAAACATCTATCTCCCTGAAACATCTCAAAACAGTATCTTTAACATATATGTAAAAACGGCTCGTTTGGGTTGAGAAATATTTTACGTAGAGGAGCGAACAACGTTTCGACCTTCTTCGGTCATCGTTAGGTTCACAAAGAAAGAAAGTGGTAACTGACCGGAAGCTGACCACATGTTTGAAAAGGGTTGTGTAACTGAGTGTCGAAATGTAGAGGGCGGTGTTAGATGTTTTAATATATAATTTTATATTAGTTATTATATTATTTTTAATATAGGTATAAAGGTGTTCCTTTGTATTGGTTAACAATATATACAATATATATTTTTTTCTACAAGTGGGTTTTCTCGACATCACCGATTAGTATCTTTAACAACTTTTTCAAATAATTTTCAAACACAACTATCAACACAATTTCACAGAAAAGAGATCTAAAAAACAACCTCACACTAAAAGATATTAATTCTATAAATAACTTAAAACAAGACAACATCAAAATTCTAGAGGTAGATAAAGGCAATGCTATAGTTATAATGAACGCTAATGAATATATTCAAAGAATGAACAACATCTTGTCAGATACAAACAAATTTAAACTACCAAACACAAATCCAACAAAAACACATGAAAACCAGTTGAACAAAATAGTACTACAAATAAAAAAACGCAACACAATCTCAGAAAACATTTATTCTTACCAACGAAAGACCGACTCACCATAACTCTACGACACCCCCAAACCTCACAAACCTGATTTTCCACCCATAATGTCGACCTACGAATCATTTAACTACAACCTCGGTAAGTATATAGTGTGGGAATTTTCTAAATATGTAACATCAGCCAGATCCTTTTTCAAACATTCTTTTAACTTTAAATATATTCTTAATCAACTAAATCATAAAGTCTTAATGACCAGTTTTTATGTAATCTCTCTCTTTACAGAAGTTCCAATAACTAAAGCCTGCAAGACAGCTTTAGAACTTTATATCCAAGACCCCAACCCATTGATACACATCCCCAGCAACCAATTAGCAACCCTTATAGAATTCACTACCACCAAAACTAACTTTATGTTCAATAACCAAAACTACCCACAAATAAATGGCCTAAGTATGGGGAATTTCTTCACCAGTTCTAGCCAACATTTTTAAGACAGATTGAATCACAAGCGATCAATTCAGCCTTACACCCACCACTGTACTGGTACAGGTATGTTGATGATACAACTGTTGGATTCACATCTAGAGAACACACAGCTAGCTTTTCAATCACGTTAACTCGATACACCCCAACATTAAGTTCACGTGTGAACATGAAAATATTAACCAAACAGTATTTCTTAAACTCAAAAACACTAGAACTGATACACAATTCAAAACAGAAATCCATAGAAAAATCACCCATACTGGATTATACATTCCCTGGGATATCAGCACGTGAAACAAAACAAAACCTCAACATACTAAGAAACCAAATAAACACAGCCACAAAACATTGTTCACCAGATAAAATTAACGACGAATTAGACATAATGAAACAATACTTCATGAACATCAACATATTTTTTTCAAAAAACCGAGGAAAAAATTATACGTACAAAACTAGACTAACAAACAACAATAAATCCCAAGATACAACAGACTACAGAACCTTATACTGCTGCATACCATATGTTCCTGACATCAGTGAAAAAATAACCAACATTTGGAAAAAACTTATAACAAAACACAACATTCCAGTAAACACCAAATTTATTCAAAGATCAGGTACAAAACTAAAGTTCATACTATGTAAGAACTACACTGACAAAACACAACACTAACATAATTTATAAAATACAATGTAAAAACTGCCACGACTTCAAAATCGGAGAAAGAAATAGAAAAATGGAAATCAGACCAAAAGTACACACAAAAATACACCTTCAGACGTTTTTGAACACTGCAAATCAAATAAACACAACATAATGATATTAAGTAGGTAAACAAATATAAACAAACGTAAAATCAGAGAAGCTCTACTTATACAGCAACTAAAACCAATATAAATGAGCATCTTTATATCTATACTAATTAATAACCTAACATCCACCTGCAACGCCCCCTACAATCCGATACACCGTTTATATTCTCGTCCCTAAGACGTGTTCATCAACGGTCAAATTCAAACTCTCTCTTTCTTAACCTGAAGATGACCTAGGAAGGTCGAAACGTTTTTCTCTGTTTATCAATAAAAGTGTTAATACCCATACCAGCCGTACTGAGATACAATTTTATTTCAAGTGCGTTTCTCGTCATTAAGAATACATTTAGTTTATATATAAAAACAGGCGTGTGAAATTTATGGAAAAAAATGTTATTTCTCTTTTGTAAGATATAAATTCAATTAAGAATGAACGAGTTGCGGTTGTTCTCTTCGGGCTGTTTGGGGTGGGGGAAATTTTCACTGTCGGAAGGCTTTTCTCAAAGCACACCCGAAGTAAATAGAAATAACCAGTCTGAGACACGCTCTCTTTACGCCCGAGAACGCCGCTGTAGACGGGAGGTCGAAGTTGAGATAAAAATTCCCACTATATCCAAGTTGTAAAAGAACAGGACATCGAGAGGTTAGGGTTATTTAACTGCCGCCATCACTTGATTTAAACTGTTGTCTTTACAGAAGTCGTTCAAACTTAAACTTCACCAACCTAATGCCTAAAAGGAAAATAATTGGGTGCTTGTAACCCTTCTAGGTCTACAACAGATGTTCCAGTACGTCATCGTAATTGGAGTGACTACCGCGAAATTCCTTGTCCTCTCGGCAGGCCTCGTTATTAATATTCAAAGAAAATACGACAAAACGTTTGAGAGATACCACAATGAAGAGAAGACCGGCTGAATCATATACAACTTAAAATAATGAGTTGCTAAACCTAGTAAGCATTGCTTCGCCTATATTTCAGTTACTGTTTAATTAAAGTGTTCCAATTTTAACACTAACGTAATATTTATATGGGCATGTAGATTGCAGAACCAGGGTGAACTGTTTAACGAAACACATGCTGAAATAAAATGTTAAGATTTGGCAGTCAATAATGAGAAATAAAATGGTTTGCTTGTTTTGAATGTTGCGCAAAGCTACACGAGAGCTATCTGCACTGGCCGCTCCTAATTTTGCAGTGTCAGACTAGAGGGAAGGCAGCTAGTCATCTCCACCCACCGCCAACTCTTGGGCTACTATTTCACCAACGAAAATGAAGATTCACCGACACATTATAACTTTAAAGGGCGAGCATGTTTGGTGTGGTGGGGATTCGAACCCTCTACCCTCGGATTACGAAGGTAATTAAGCATCTGGCCACGCCAGGCCGATAATAAAATATTAAGATGTAACAGTCAAGTTATGGGAAACAAAACGTTGAGATGTAACAGTCTAGTAACAGGAACCAAAATGTTAGGATGTAACAGTCTAGTAACAGGAACCAAAATGTTAGGATGTAACAGTCTAGTAACGCGAAACAAAATGCTAAGATGTAACAGTCTAGTAATAGGAAATAAAACGCTAAGATGTAACATTCTAGTAACAGTACACAAAATGTTAAGATGTAACAGTCTAGTAATAGTAAACAAAATGCTAAGATGTAACAGTCTAGTAATAGGAAATAAAACGCTAAGATGTAACATTCTAGTAACAGTACACAAAATGTTAAGATGTAACAGTCTAGTAATAGTAAACAAAATGTTAAGATGTAACAATCAAGTTATAGGAAACAAAATGCTAAGATGTAGCAATCTAGTCATTGGTAACAAAATGTTAAGATGTAACAGACTGGTAATAGGAAACAAAATGCTAAGATGTAGCAATCTAGTTATTGGGAACAAAATGTTAAGATGTAACAGTCTAGTTACGGGAAACAAAATTTTAAGATGTAACAGTCAAGTTATGGGAAACAAAACGTTGAGATGTAACAGTCTAGTAACAGAAACCAAAATGTTAGGATGTAACAGTCTAGTAACGCGAATTAAAATGCTAAGATGTAACAGTCTAGTAACAGGAAATAAAACGCTAAGATGTAACATTCTAGTAACAGTACACAAAATGTTAAGATGTAACAGTCTAGTAATAGTAAACAAATTGTTAAGATGTAACAATCAAGTTATAGGAAACAAAATGTTAAAATGTAACAGACTGGTAATAGGAAACAAAATGCTAAGATGTAGCAATCTAGTTATTGGGAACAAAATGTTAAGATGTAACAGTCTAGTTACGGGAAACAAAATTTTAAGATGTAACAGTTAAGTTATGGGAAACAAAACGTTGAGATGTAACAGTCTAGTAACAGGAACCAAAATGTTAGGATGTAACAGTCTAGTAACGCGAAACAAAACGCTAAGATGTAACATTCTAGTAACAGTACACAAAATGTTAAGATGTAACAGTCTAGTAATAGTAAACAAAATGTTAAGATGTAACAATCAAGTTATAGGAAACAAAATGCTAAGATGTAGCAATCTAGTCATTGGTAACAAAATGTTAAGATGTAACAATCAAGTTATAGGAAACAAAATGTTAAAATGTAACAGGCTGGTAATAGGAAACAAAATGCTAAGATGTAGCAATCTAGTTATTGGGAACAAAATGTTAAGATGTAACAGTCTAGTTACGGGAAACAAAATTTTAAGATGTAACAGTCAAGTTATGGGAAACAAAACGTTGAGATGTAACAGTCTAGTAACAGGAACCAAAATGTTAGGATGTAACAGTCTAGTAACAGGAAATAAAACGCTAAGATGTAACATTCTAGTAACAGTACACAAAATGTTAAGATGTAACAGTCTAGTAATAGTAAACAAAATGCTAAGATGTAGCAATCTAGTTATTGGGAACAAAATGTTAAGATGTAACAGTCTAGTAATAGTAAACAAAATTTTAAAAATGTAACAGACTGGTAATAGGAAACAAAATGCTAAGATGTAGCAATCTAGTTATTGGGAACAAAATGTTAAGATGTAACAGTCTAGTAATAGTAAACAAAATGTTAAAATGTAACAGACTGGTAATAGGAAACAAAATGCTAAGATGTAGCAATCTAGTTATTGGGAACAAAATGTTAAGATGTAACAGTCTAGTTACGGGAAACAAAATGTTAAGATGTAACAGTCTAGTTACGAGAAACAAAATGTTAAGATGTAACAGTCTAGTAACGGGAAACAAAATGTTGAGTTGTAACAGCCAAGTTATGGAAAACAAAATGTTAAGATGTAACATTTTAGTTCAGTGTTTTTGCACCACAGGTCTATCACAGCTATGTTGCTTCGCCGCAGAATATCACTAAAATAAATACAGAAATGAAGACTCACGTAAAATTCAGTTACAAATCGTAATGTAATTTTGTTGTATTGGGTTGAGGAATAATTCGTGAGCGTTTTTTCAAGTTAAAAAAATATATTCATAAATGAAACGCTTTCGCAAAATATTTCATGTCATTTGGTAGATCATTTTTTGCTCTAATAGATGGTGTGTTTGATTTTCATATGTCTTTAATTTTTGCTTTCATTTTCAGCTCATTAAATTGAATGTTAAGTGGACAAAATCGAGCATTTTCGACACCATCTGCTTTTCGCATTTAATTTCTTGCAATTTCGTTTAAAACAATGCATACTATATACCTAGGTTTTACATGAAATAAAGTATCATAATAAATGTTTTGGGTGTAATGTGTTCATGCATTGAAGTATTGTATAGTCTTGCATGTAATGCTTGAATGAAATTATTTTAAAACGCTCACGAATTATTCCTCAACCTAATATATACAATTTATTGGTCCGTGACAGTTGAGGGAAATAGCGAGCCGGTCTACGACAGTGTAGGGAAAGAGGGAGTCAGTTCGCGAAAGTTTATTGAGAAAACAAGCTGGTCCCTGGTCGTATAGAAACAGTTATACTATTAAGTTTTGGTAGTTTAAACAAGTGTCCCCGATTAAGGAAGTAATATGGTCAGGGTTAAGAGAACAAAAGGTGGAGATAACTAAAGGCTTCCATACATTATTTTTGTTTGAATATTCGTGCCTAACTAGCTACGCCAGGACTATCTGCGTTGCCTATCCTTAATTTAGCAGTTAAAGACTAAAGGAAGGCAACCAATCGACAAGCACCAGCGTCAGCTATTGGGCTACCATTTTACTAACAAATAGTGGGATTGACTGTCTCATTACAGTGGTTCTCCCCGAGCATTTTCAGCGTCGGGATTCGAACCAACGACCCTTAGATTGCGAGTTAAGCGACCTAATCACGGCTATATCAGGGCTAGGAGGTGAAGTAGAGGGAATTACGAAAAACTGGTTGTTCCAGACGTCCCACTGAGGAGTACCAAAACTTTACCCTAATTTTAACTAATAAGCTAGAGAGAGAGCAGACATTGAAAAGCACCCACCGCCTACTTTTATAGTGAGATTCCATCGTCACTTTTTTAACACAATCATGGCCTCAAAATACAACACTCGTTTTTTATTTTTTTTATCACTAGGGAAATACTGAACCAATGAATCTCAACTGGGCACACACTAACCGCTTGTAGTGTGATATAAGAGTGATTAGTATCCAATTAGTCGGTTAGACAACAATAGACAAAAAGTTGGCGGTGGGTAATTTGATTAGTTGCTTTTCCCCTAGTCTATCAGTACAAAACTAGAACAGCCAGAGAAAGTAATTCTTGAGTAGTTTAGCACAAAAATCGATAAAGAAACAAAAATAATGTAATTCCCTCTTTAACTTAAAATCAAATAAATTATATCTTAAACGCTGACATGGTTCAAGATGAAAATGATAACTTACAGGTTTAACAGTCCTCATTAGCAAACATCAGAATTTTGATGATTAAAAAAACAGGGTTACGTAGACAGAGAACAGTTTCTTCTAACTCTAAACGATCAGATTAACGCAGATTTTTCAGGGTTTATAAAAACCTTGAAGTTATTTTTACATTTCTTACCAGAGTAATTACTCGCTACTATAAAATAAACCCTCAGAAGTATTAACCAAATTCCTCAAGTAACCATGGACACAAATAAAGTCAATACAGATCCTTGAAACTAAAAACTACAAAATTCGGCTTTGAGGTCCAAATTAATGGGACCGTTTGTACTTTAAATTATAATCTGTTCGAGACAAAACTAAAAAAACATACATACTTTATGGTCATTTACTGAACGACTTTTGAGGATTACGTTCTGAGAAAAAGTTACTAATTTATTTCCTTATTACGTATTTGAACTGCAACATATTTAACTTGAATACAACTCTTTGTGACGAGTTCCAATTACGAACTCTGTTCACATGGTCGACGAATACTCACAAAATCTCCCCATCCTGTTCTTTCTGATCGATTTTGAAAGGTTTTTGTTGAATACCCTCTAGTATCACGTAGTCATTATTGGAACGTTTTGACTTTTTAATTCAGCCGACATAACCATATTAAACAACGACTACTGTAGACTACCTGTAGAGCACTACACATATTACATACAAAACAACCGCTATATTAAACTACTACTATAGTAGACTACCTGTAGACCACTACACATATTACATACAAAATAACCGTTATATTAAACTACTACTATAGTAGACTACCTGTAGACCACTACACATATTACATACAAAATAACCGCTATATTAAACTACTACTATAGTAGACTACCTGTAGACCACTACACATATTACATACAAAACAACCGCTATATTAAACTACTACTATAGTAGACTACCTGTAGACTACTACACATATTACATACAAAACAACCGCTATATTAAACTACTACTATAGTAGACTACCTGTAGACCACTACACATATTACATACAAAACAACCGCTATATTAAACTACTACTATAGTAGACTACCTGTAGACCACTACACATATTACATACAAAATAACCGCTATATTAAACTACTACTATAGTAGACTACCTGTAGACCACTACACATATTACATACAAAACAACCGCTATATTAAACTACTACTATAGTAGACTACCTGTAGACCACTACACATATTACATACAAAACAACCGCTATATTAAACTACTACTATAGTAGACTACCCGTAGACTACTACACATATTACATACAAAACAACCGCTATATTAAACTACTACTATAGTAGACTACCTGTAGACCACTACACATATTACATACAAATCAACCGCTATATTAAACTACTACTATAGTAGACTACCTGTAGACCACTACACATATTACATACAAAACAACCGCTATATTAAACTACTACTATAGTAGACTACCTGTAGACCACTACACATATTACATACAAATCAACCGCTATATTAAACTACTACTATAGTAGACTACCTGTAGACCACTACACATATTACATACAAAACAACCGCTATATTAAACTACTACTATAGTAGACTACCTGTAGACCACTACACATATTACATACAAAATCAACCGCTATATTAAACTACTACTATAGTAGACTACCTGTAGACCACTACACATATTACATACAAAACAACCGCTATATTAAACTACTACTATAGGTAGACTACCTGTAGACCACTACACATATTACATACAAAATCAACCGCTATATTAAACTACTACTATAGTAGACTACCTGTAGACCACTACACATATTACATACAAAACAACCGCTATATTAAACTACTACTATAGTAGACTACCTGTAGACCACTACACATATTACATACAAAACAACCGCTATATTAAACTACTACTATAGTAGACTACCTGTAGACCACTACACATATTACATACAAAACAACCGCTATATTAAACTACTACTATAGTAGACTACCTGTAGACCACTACACATATTACATACAAAACAACCGCTATATTAAA
Organism: Tachypleus tridentatus; assembly: GCF_004210375.1. NCBI lineage: Eukaryota > Metazoa > Arthropoda > Merostomata > Xiphosura > Limulidae > Tachypleus > Tachypleus tridentatus. The sequence continues at coordinate 206,759,678 of NC_134837.1, forward strand.
CTACTACTATAGTAGACTACCTGTAGACCACTACACATATTACATACAAAATAACCGCTATATTAAACTACTACTATAGTAGACTACCTGTAGACACACTACACACTATATTACATACAAAATTACATACAAAATAACAACCGCTATATTAAACTACTACTATAGTAGACTACCTGTAGACCACTACACATATTACATACAAAACAACCGCTATATTAAACTACTACTATAGTAGACTACCTGTAGACCACTACACATATTACATACAAAACAACCGCTATATTAAACTACTACTATAGTAGACTACCTGTAGACCACTACACATATTACATACAAAACAACCGCTATATTAAACTACTACTATAGTAGACTACCTGTAGACCACTACACATATTACATACAAAACAACCGCTATATTAAACTACTACTATAGTAGACTACCTGTAGACCACTACACATATTACATACAAAAACAACCGCTATATTAAACTACTACTATAGTAGACTACCTGTAGACCACTACACATATTACATACAAAAACAACCGCTATATTAAACTACTACTATAGTAGACTACCTGTAGACCACTACACATATTACATACAAAAAAACCGCTATATTAAACTACTACTATAGTAGACTACCTGTAGACCACTACACATATTACATACAAAACAACCGCTATATTAAACTACTACTATAGTAGACTACCTGTAGACCACTACACATATTACATACAAAACAACCGCTATATTAAACTACTACTATAGTAGACTACCTGTAGACCACTACACATATTACATACAAAACAACCGCTATATTAAACTACTACTATAGTAGACTACCTGTAGACCACTACACATATTACATACAAAACAACCGCTATATTAAACTACTACTATAGTAGACTACCTGTAGACCACTACACATATTACATACAAAACAACCGCTATATTAAACTACTACTATAGTAGACTACCTGTAGACCACTACACATATTACATACAAAATAACCGCTATATTAAACTACTACTATAGTAGACTACCTGTAGAGCACTACACATATTACATACAAAACAACCGCTATATTAAACTACTACTATAGTAGACTACCTGTAGACTACTACACATATTACATACAAAACAACCGCTATATTAAACTACTACTATAGTAGACTACCTGTAGACCACTACACATATTACATACAAAATATTAAACAACCGCTATATTAAACTACTACTATAGTAGACTACCTGTAGACCACTACACATATTACATACAAAACAACCGCTATATTAAACTACTACTATAGTAGACTACCTGTAGACCACTACACATATTACATACAAATCAACCGCTATATTAAACTACTACTATAGTAGACTACCTGTAGACCACTACACATATTACATACAAAATAACCGTTATATTAAACTACTACTATAGTAGACTACCTGTAGACCACTACATATATTACATACAAAACAACCACTATATTAAACTACTACTATAGTAGACTACCTGTAGAGCACTACACATATTACATACAAAACAACTGCTATATTAAACTACTACTATAGTAGACTACCTGTAGACCACTACACATATTACATACAAATCAACCGCTATATTAAACTACTACTATAGTAGACTACCTGTAGACCACTACACATATTACATACAAAATAACCGTTATATTAAACTACTACTATAGTAGACTACCTGTAGACCACTACACAACATACAAAACAACCGCTATATTAAACTACTACTATAGTAGACTACCTGTAGAGCACTACACATATTACATACAAAACAACCGCTATATTAAACTACTACTATAGTAGACTACCTGTAGACCACTACACATATTACATACAAAATAACCGTTATATTAAACTACTACTATAGTAGACTACCTGTAGACCACTACACATATTACATACAAAATAACCGTTATATTAAACTACTACTATAGTAGACTACCTGTAGACCACTACACATATTACATACAAAACAACCGCTATATTAAACTACTACTATAGTAGACTACCTGTAGACTACTACACATATTACATACAAAACAACCGCTATATTAAACTACTACTATAGTAGACTACCTGTAGACCACTACACATATTACATACAAAACAACCGCTATATTAAACTACTACTATAGTAGACTCCCTGTAGACCACTACACATATTACATACAAATCAACCGCTATATTAAACTACTACTATAGTAGACTACCTGTAGACCACTACACATATTACATACAAAATAACCGTTATATTAAACTACTACTATAGTAGACTACCTGTAGACCACTACATATATTACATACAAAACAACCACTATATTAAACTACTACTATAGTAGACTACCTGTAGAGCACTACACATATTACATACAAAAACAACCGCTATATTAAACTACTACTATAGTAGACTACCTGTAGACCACTACACATATTACATACAAAATAACCGCTATATTAAACTACTACTATAGTAGACTACCTGTAGACCACTACACAATTACATACAAAACAACCGCTATATTAAACTACTACTATAGTAGACTACCTGTAGAGCACTACACATATTACATACAAAACAAACCGCTATATTAAACTACTACTATAGTAGACTACCTGTAGACCACTACACATATTACATACAAAATAACCGTTATATTAAACTACTACTATAGTAGACTACCTGTAGACCACTACACATATTACATACAAAAAACAACCGCTATATTTACTACTATATTAAACTACTACTATAGTAGACTACCTGTAGACCACTACACATATTACACACAAAACAACCGCTATATTAAACTACTACTATAGTAGACTACCTGTAGACCACTACACATATTACATACAAAATAACCGTTATATTAAACTACTACTATAGTAGACTACCTGTAGACCACTACACATATTACATACAAAACAACCGCTATATTAAACTACTACTATAGTAGACTACCTGTAGACCACTACACATATTACATACAAATCAACCGCTATATTAAACTACTACTATAGTAGACTACCTGTAGACCACTACACATATTACATTCAAAACAACCGCTATATTAAACTACTACTATAGTAGACTACCTGTAGACCACTACACATATTACATACAAAACAACCGCTATATTAAACTACTACTATAGTAGACTACCTGTAGACCACTACACATATTACATACAAAACAACCGCTATATTAAACTACTACTATAGTAGACTACCTGTAGACCACTACACATATTACATACAAATCAACCGCTATATTAAACTACTACTATAGTAGACTACCTGTAGACCACTACACATATTACATACAAAACAACCGCTATATTAAACTACTACTATAGTAGACTACCTGTAGCCAATATTTATCCATTTCTTACTAGGATACTAACATAGAATATAATACCTCAATACGTACTTGTGGGCTACAAGAAGACACAGACACTGTCCAATAAAACATCCCAGAAGAAACAAGGTCATGGTGAGGGTTGCGAGCCAGCTCTGATCACATACTAAGTCCCACTGAAAAAAGATATTAGAAAACGTTTGCATATTTTTGTACAAACACAACAATTAACAATAAAATAACTATAAATGTTTATCAAACATGTTACTGATAGGATAGAAGAAAAAAACTATGTTCAAACAGATAAACTAATTACAATAAACGCCCTTTTATTTTTCATATCTCCTTTGCATTATGGGTAATTTCATCAAGATGGCGGTCTTTGATAACAGAAGAACAACGTTCTTTTTATTTGCACGTGTCAAAACACAAATAAGAATTGCATTAAGTGACCATGACCTTTTAAATAAGTGACCAAAGAATTAACTTTTATAGATAAAATAACACAACACACTGGTACTGGGTAGTCTTGGTATTTTGAACTTGACTAACAAACTAGTGGTCAAAATTAAACGTTCAGATTCCCTAATTTTCAGGTACAGCTCACCATAGCCTGGAACTACTGACCAACAAAACGAAAACTAGGCGGCAGCACTCGTTAGCAGGAGGACATTGTCCGGTTCTGAATGGATAGATTAAGTGGTTGTCATCTCATTACATACTCAGAGCTGAAAGCGAAAAGCCTTCCGAGCTTTACTGTAGATCAAGCCTTGTACCCTTCGATCTGCGTTCAAGCATGCTATTTGCTAGGCCGCGCCTGGCACACAATAAGATTATTGAAAATGAGGTTTCTAAATTTTAATAAAATATTTATATCTTTTAAGAACTTTTAACGAATACTAATAGGGTTCGACGTGACCTAGTTGTTAGTTGACCCCTCTTCTTGAATGTTAGCAATAAAAGCGTGAAGGTAAAATTCAACTATTTACTCAGGAAAGAGTAGACCAAAAGTTGGTGGTGAGTGCTGTTGACCAGCTGTCTTTCTTCTAGTCTATCATTTCAAAATTGTTTGTTTGTTTTTTGAATTTCGAGCAAAGCTGCATGAGGGCTATTTGCGCTAGCTGTTCTTAAGTTAGCAGCGTAAGACTAAAGGGAAAGCACCTAGTTAGCGCCACCCACCGCCAACTCTTGGGATACTCTTTTATAAACGAATAGTGGGATTGACGGGGCTATTTGCGCTAGCTGTTCTTAAGTTAGCAGTGTAAGACTAAAGGGAAAGCACCTAGTTAGCGCCACCCACCGCCAACTCTTGGGATACTCTTTTATAAACGAATAGTGGGATTGACGGGGCTATTTGCGCTAGCTGTTCTTAAGTTAGCAGTGTAAGACTAAAGGGAAAGCACCTAGTTAGCGCCACCCACCGCCAACTTTTGGGATACTCTTTTATAAACGAATAGTGGGATTGACGGTAACGTTATAAGTCCACACGGCTGAAAGGGCGAGCATGTTCATTTCAAAATTAAGAACGAATATACGCAAGGTCCACTATGTGTAACTTTGCGCAAAAAATATCATTAAGACAACTTATCAATCAAAACTTGATTATTCATTCATTTAAAGATATTATTGGCTATATCTTGTCAGCTAATCGGAAACAGACGGAATTAGTTCCTCTGATGTAGCAGGAAGAAAATAAGAAATAAAAATAGTGAGAAATATACGTGATGTACGAGAAATAACTGTTTGTTTGAAGTTAAGCACAAAGCTACATAATGGGCTATCCGTGCTCTGCCCACCACGAGTATCAAGAACCGGTTTATAGTATTGTAAGTCTGCAGACATTCCGCTATGCCACTAGGGGGCGTGAGAAATAATATGCGTCCTATTAATATTCGTGTATTTTCACCAAGCGTCAGTTCAACCAATACGAGATGAGAATTCATATGAGCAATTATTACCAACAGTACATTTTAAACACACTTCACTTTAAATAAAACGTGTAATGATTATTGCGAATTTTTATAACACACCATCAGTATGGAAAGACGCATCCGTAACATCGCACGTGCTATTTTTAATCTCTTTTGCTTAAAATGATTATCTTTCTATCCGCAATGGATGAAACGAAAGTTATCTAGAGAACTGAATTCGTTCTCGGTTTCATAAAAGGTGCGTGAACATGTATTACTGTACGCAATACTCTGAGCTCTTGTCCTAATGGACTTAGCCAGGAATAACGTGAACCTACCACGCCGGGGAAGAAAAACCTCGAATGTCGTTGTGATTGTCACGTCGAGTGAATAGAGGAGGTCTTGTCTGGATCTTTGGTTTTGTTATCAGTAACAATAACTTTTAAATGTTATTGTTTTTGTGTCAATGATGACGCTCGTTACATAAACATGTATGCAGAACGTTAATATGACTGAAATTAAACACGTAAAAACTGTTAAACCAATCGTTTTATTTAGTCCGTTGACATAGTAAACTTATAATGCACTCTGTTAGTTAAACTATAAGCCATCTTTATTGGTTTGTTTAGTAAATTTCGCGTTAAGCTATCTGCGCAAACCGTCCTTTATTTTGAAGTGATACACTACAAGGAAAGCAGCCAGTGAATGCCAACTCACGAGCAATTTATTACAACAAATAATGGGATTGACAGTCACATATTAATGTTCCATTTCCCGGCAGAATGGGCGAACATGTTCGATGACGGGATCCAAATGGGAGTTGAATAACAGACCAACAGGCCACACCAGGCATATCCCTTTCTGCAGAGTTTAAATAATAATTACAGCCTAAATCTTACGCGGCAATGAAAAATTGTAACTACTTAGGCTACCATGACAACTGGTTACTACGGTGATTTCTCTAGAAAACTTCTACAGAAAGTATTTTACAAAAACGAAACGAATTGAACAGATATACTGTTGAAACGCTAGGCCTAGTTCTTCCCTTGTGTATTGTCATTTTTGGGTTAAGTTCTTCTTGGATTTCCGTACAAAAAGAATAAAAATACAAAGATATAATCTTTTGTACGGACACAATATTACTAGTTCTATTTAATAGGTATTTCTAAATGGTTCATCAAGAAGTTACGAAAACGATTGTCTGTAGATGGCGCTGTAATACAGCTTCTGTCTAAAATAACCAAAACACGAATACGAGGTTTAAAAGGTGCCAACTTGGAAGAAAGTTCATAAAAAATAAAGATGGATAAAATCAACAACAATTTCCTACACTTAATAAAGAAAAACACTCAGTAAGTATATACTGTTTTCTTTTAAAGCTTTGACTGTTTTCACCGACCCTAATTTCAAAATTACTGATGGAGTTTCGTTACTTCTGGCACAACTGAATAACCAACTTCTTGTCTTAGCAGCTACGAAAAGCTAGTTTTCGATTTTTTAGAGTCAAAGAAGAAAGAAAATTAGGTTTTTCCTAAAGGGATCCATAGTACAACAAAAACGCAGGGATACTGGAGCGATGAAGTATGGCAGGAGATCAGTTGCTAAGAATAAATAAATCGATTCCTGGACTTCTAACGTCACTAAGGGTGATAAAACGGTAAAGTAAGAGTGCTGAACACTAGATTATCACAGAACTCTAGCGTCCTCTGTGGAGAAAAACGCTGACCCATGAAACACGAATAAGTAGGTTCTGTAAGAAAAGGAACTTCATATAAATGGAGTTGACAAAAAAGATTCTAAGATGAGTTAGTAGTGACTAACAAACTGATAGTTGTAAAATGCATTATTTTCAGTTGCTTGATACACTGTTTTTTGACTATTACATTCTTATGCGTGGTTTGTCCTGTACACTACAATCACTTAAACTGATTCACAAGGCTTAACCCTAACTTTTCATTATCGTTACGTAGAATGTAAGAATTGTTTAATGGTGAAGTGTATCTGAAGAGAAGAGCACAGTGTAAGGGCTAACAAAGTCGATAATTAAACGAGTTTCATACATTTTTTTTTCTTAAATAATAAATTAATTCCGTCTTCTCTTTTTCCTCACTCCCACGTTTCAAGGTGGAGCTGGGAGAGTCATTAGTGAAAGATTTTGTAATGTAAAACTAGCAGCCTTTTTTATTTTCTTTTGTCGATAACACTTTCCTTCGTTTTGTTTTTTTATGGAAGACACTTCCGAGATCTGTTACCAAGTAAATGGAATTTGGTGATCAAAGAAGTAATTACTGTTTCCTGCCGCAAGATGTCCTCACAGATCAAGCTCTGGTTCTTTGACACTACGTAAGATCTCATTACGTCACTTGTGGTAAGTCCAATAAGATCTTGTCATCATTTTCTGAGTATAAATAGTGTATAGGTTTGCAGAATTATTTGTTTGGTTTCTTTTGGATATTGCGCAAAGCTACTCGAGGGCTATCTGCCCTAGCCGTCTGTAATTTAGTGGTGAAATATTAGAGGGAAGTAAGCTAGTCATCAACACCCGCCATCAACTCTTAGACTATGCTTTTATCAATGAATAGTGGAATTGACTGTCACCTTATTACTCTCCCATGGTTAAAAGGGCGAACATGTTTAATGAAACGGTGTTTCAAACCCGCGATCAGTAGATTGCAAGTCGAGTGCCCTATGATCATGCCGAGCCAATTAATTAATTGTATTCTAGTGCATGTAAGATGCAGGGTACATCGAGCAAGTGAAGACAGAAATCATTATGCAACTTGCGAAATGATTAAACAAGATGTTGTACTTTAGAGTCCTCTAAAAATGTAATATTAATCAAAGTTATTTAGTCATAAAACTGAATCAAAAGCAGATGTTTTATGCTTTTTTGAAGAAAAAAAAATCGTTAAGAAACAAACAGGTCTAAATACACTGGGTTTCCTTTCGCAAATACCGTTAAACTAATTTTGGTCTAATTCTTGTTTCATTCTCAAACCAAACGACGATTCTATGATAGAAACTTAAGCCTAAAACAAAATAATTTTCAAAGTAACTTTTAACAAAAAATGCGTGTGTTTTTTTTATAGCAAAGCCACATCAGGCTATCTACTTAGCTCACCGAGGGGAATTGAACCCCTGATTGTAGCGTTGTAAATCCGGAGACATACCGCTGTACTAGCGGGGAGCGACACAAACCCACCCACAAAACACAAATAATTTTCAAAGTAACTTTTAACAAAAAATGCAAAAGAATAATCAATCGTATTAACTTCCTTACCAGTCTGCTTGTTTGGAGGGGATTGTAAAACGCCCTCTGAAATGGGTTATTTTACTTACCCAAATTCCTTGTTGAATCATATTAATTTATTTACCAGTTATTTTTTAAATAAACCTCTCTCTTCAACGGGCATTTTAGCCACCAAAAACCCTTTTTTATTTTTATTAATTGTAAAAAAAAACACTATAGTTTTCGTGGAAACAATTGTAGCGAACTGTAAGAAAGTGCGACTTTTGTTAACGTGTTGATAACACTATTTCACGTGTCAGTGTGGCGTAGTATTGTAGTTAGCTTGTTAGTCTGAAAATCGTAAGAACCAAGGTTAGAGATGTGATAACGCTGAATACACTCAACACTTCAGCTGTGTACACCTTATAAGTTTGTTAGATATTCAGTTCCAAGACTCAGAAAAAAAGTGATATTTGGGTTGAAAATATTAATTCCAATTACAAATGTTCCTAAATAATTTTCTAAGCTTTTGTTTCAGATGCACTCTGAAATGTAATAAAATCATATATAGAATCTGTGGCTACAAGTCGTTTCTTATGTTCAAGTGTTTTATCATCAAAGGTTAACCTTTTGGAACGGCCTCCAATGCTAAGCCTTTTAATCCACTTCTAAGTTTTCTTTTCATTACAGGAGCCCAGTTTTTGAAATATTAAGGGGCTTCTCAATTTGGTGTTTATACTGGATTCACTTAAGCTTACATTGTTATTACATTGTAAGTTATATTAACAATACTTTTATAATTTTAAACGTATTATTTTATATATACTGGACTGGCTTTAGTTTACATTGTTTATAATTGTAAGTGTATTATTTTATATATGTTCCCCGCTGATACAGCAGTAAGTTTACGCATTTATAATGCTAAAATAAGGGGTTCGATTCTCTTCGGTGGACTCAGTAGATAACCCAATGTGGCTTTGCTATAAGAAAACACATTTCACAGTTACGACAGAAAGTGTTCGTATCCCTGCGTCCCGAGTGGTTTTTGCTCATAACTTAAAAACTATCACGAGTAGACTAATAGATGTATAATATATTATAAATATCATACTAATACACATCTACATAACTTTTTATGCAAATTAAACGACAAATAAACTGTTTATAAACAAACACGTGTGAAAAAAACTGATATTCCAGTAAAAATTTTGTTTAGTTTGGCGAATAAACTACATTATACCATTCCGGAACTAGACACTGGATTCATAATTATTAGAATTTAGACAGCAAAAAATGTACTTCCAACAATTTAGCGCTGTCTGTGTCATTATCTGCTTAGCCATCATGGCAAACAGGAAACAAATGTCCAGTGATTTAAAAAACCGAATTACTGTAAAATACAAGTCTCGTGTGTCTCTTTCCGGTATTGCTACACAACTTAATGTTCCGAAATCTTCTGTTCAAAGCATAATTGCCAAGTTTAAGCTTACAGGATCAACTGCTAACCTCCCTCGTTCCGGACGCCCCACCAAAATTCCAAAGAGAACCAAGAGGAAGGTTCTCAGAGAAGTTAGTAGGAACCCTCACTTAACACGTAAAGACATACAGAAACTCGTAAGGGAAACTGGGGTTAAAGTAAGCACCTCTACAGTTACGAACATGTTACGCTCTTCTTGGTTCAAAACATGGCGTCCTCGTAGAACTCCATATTTAAAGCCTGTTCATTTAGAAGCACGATTGAGGTATGCAAGAAAGCATGTAGATAAACCCTTTACCTATTGGAAGAGTATTCTTTGGTCAGACGACTACAATCGAGCTTTTCGGCCATAATGATGTTCGCTATATTTTCCGTAGGAAGGGGGAACGCAATCTTCCAAAGAACACCATCCCTACAGTTAAACACGGAGGTTGCTCGATCATGCTATGGGGTTCCTTCAGCTCTTTTGGTGTAGGCAGCCTTCACCGCGTCAACTGAATCATGAAAAAAGAAGAGTACGTTAATATATTAGGCACTTATATCAAGAATGATGCTCGAAACTTTCGACTTGGGCGTCGTTGGATCTTCCAGCACGACAATGACCCTAAGCATACATCGAAATATGTGCAATCCTGGTTGCATAAGAACCATATAAGCGTTCTGGAGTGGCCATCGCAGTCACCCGGTCTCAACCAAATTGAAAACGTTTGGCATGAGTTGGAAACCAGGTTTAATCAGCGTCATCCGAAAAATTTACAAGAGTTGGAGGCCTTCTGTAAAGAAGAATGGAAGAAAATACCAGTCGAGTATTGTCAAACGATCATGGAGGACTATGAGGAGAGATTGCGCCAAGTAATTCACCTGAAAGGATACACAACTGATCATTAAAGTAGACGCACGAACACTTTCTGTCCGTCTTATGTTTGGTTATTTGGTTATAAACAGTTTATTTGTCGTTTAATTTACATAAAATTTATGTAGATGTGTGTTAGTGTAATATATTTTATAATATATTATACTTTCATTATCCTAATCGTGCTACATTTTAAATTATAAGGAAAAACTACTCACGACGCAGGCGTACGAAGACTTTCTGTCGTAACTGTATATATACTGGACTCACCTTAGTTTACATTGTAAGTTATATGAACAATACTTTTATAATTTTAAACGTATTGTTTTATATATATACTGGATTCACTATAGTTTTCATTGTTATTACATTGAAAGTTTTACGAACAATACTTTTTAGTTTATTTGAGTGTTTACTTGTTAGCTCAAAGGTACTTAATGAGTGTTCTGTGCTGTGGTCACAAAAGGGATCGCAATTAGATTTCTAGCGTTTTAAACCCACAGATTAACTGGTGAGTTCACTGACGACAATTCTTTTAAAATTATTGTTTTATCTTTACTGGCCCTACTATATTTTACACCATTATTACTCTTTAGGTGCTATTAACAGTTATCTTTACTAGTTTAACTCTATTTAAGTATATTACAATCTAAGATTTGTAAACAATTACACTAAATTATTGTTATATCTTTATTGGCCTTAATGGCCTTGACTTTATTACAATATAGTTTATATCACCGGTTCATCTTTAATTACAGGTTTTTACATGGTTTGTCCAGTTTTACTGTTTATAGAACACACAGTTTCAGACTTGTGTGCACGTGTGTAAGCAATGCAAAAAGAACAAGAGGTGAAAACGGAAAAGACGACAAGGTATATTGGTGTAGATCGATCTAAGTTTATGGTTGAACGTATACATCAAACAATGTTCAGGTACTAATGATACCGAAAATTACGAGCTTGAATCCAGGAACAAAATCAATACGAATGAACCAAAAAAGTGAGGAAAAAAACTAATTAATATGAATAAAAAAAGTATCGCAAAACCTAGTGAAAACTTTTCTGATGTAGTTATCTGTTTTATTTTTTCAGTACATTAGGGCTAACGTAGCTAAGTTGGTGCTATACAGTGTACCCTCTGACATCGTAATCGGTCGGGTGTGTTTTTCTTATAGCAAAGCCACATAGGGCTATCCGCTCAGCCCACCGAGGGGAATCGAACCCCTGATTTTTAGCGTTGTAAATCCGGAGACATACCGCTGTACTAGCGGGGGGCCGTAATCGGTCGGAAGACTAAGCAAGAAAAGTGTGTGTCATCATACATTTTTCTCACCCTATTTAGTGGTGAGAAAATATTTCATTAAATTTGTACGCATTTGTCAAAAGTATGTTTTGTTATAAAATCGGAAGAGACATGACCAATGTGACGGTTATTCTCAAAGTGTAAAAATATTGTGCAGCCGTGTTAATCTAATTTGTTTAATAATTCGCAGGAGAATCAAACATATATATATAACTCAAAATCTCTCTGTTTGTTTGCTTGTTTGTCTGTCGATGTCACTGCGCAAGTCACGTTTTCCTAAAGCGAAACTGCGCAAAACGACAGGTTTTCATTCATGTTCGCGTCTATCATTTGCAAGAGAACCGGTAAATTTTATGGTTAACATGTAAATTATACGAATAAATTCTACCTAGACTTCACATTTTTCGCAAGTTTGGGTTAACATTTAATTCAGGATATAGCATTATAGGCTTATTTAGTTATAATTGAAACCTTACACACAAAAGATACAGAAAAATTCAGAATTAGAATATCGTGTGTAAAAAACTAACAGTAGGCTAGCATATAAAAAAAAAATTATGATGGCTATTATAAATTGGTCATCTGTGTGTCTGAAAATTTCCAATACCAAAGCTCATTGCTTTTTTTATATAAAGTAAGCCTAAAATTTTCTCTTTATTTTCTTATCAAACCTGGACGAACAAAGTTCAATCATTCTCAGAACTTGTATATCTTCTTTGGAACTTTTAAATTTGTTTGGTTTTACATATTATAAAATGAAAGTGTTTTGTAACTTGAAAATAAATCGTTGTTAACATTAATTCGGACGAAAGTTTGTTTGTTTGTTTGTAATTAACAATAACGCTACATAATGTACTATCAGTGTCCTGCTCACTAAGAGTGTCGAAACCCGGTTTCTAGCGTTGTCAGTTTGCAGACGTGTCGCTGTGCCACTGATGGCCAATGCATTGTTTACTACGATAACACAGGTGTAAATCAAATGATATTGATAAGCAGATACAATAGCTGCGAGTTCTAATTTGTCGTATATCAAAGTATGCTTAGCAGCCTGAACAGCAAACACGCAGGTTCGGTCAGTTTCATATCGGGCTAAATAGGTTAAGAAATGTCAAATATCCAGTGGACTGTGAAGACAGGAATGTTGGTCAAGTTATTTTTAAGTTTTTTAAAGTTGTGTTGTAGATCGAATACAAGTAGTCGAAAAATAAATAAAATTATCCAAGTTCAATATGTTAAGGGTCCTTTTATGGAGTGTAAGAACGTAAAGAAAGTTCCCGAACCCAGTATGTTAAGGGCCATTTTTTTGCAGTGTAAAAAACGTAAAGAAAGTTTTTTTAACGAGTTTCACATCATGTAGAGATGATTTTTGTTATATTTTTTGAAAGCTAATTACTGAAGCGAATCTGAGCAACGGATTAATTGTATGAATTGGTAATCTCAACAAATGACATTTCGGATCGATATTATCGAAGTTTCTGAAAGGCTCATTAATAACATGGACTCGTTCTTCTTAAATAGGCTTAGAAAGAAAAAGGAAAACATTTTCAGTTTATAACATTATTAGGTTACTGTTCTTTTACGAAAACAACAACAACATCTACCAATAAACCACATTTCAAAGTCCTGTTTATACTTCCTTAACAGACAGGGAGTGTTGAGCCAGAGATAAGATGTAAACATTGTGCATAGGATGAGGGTGAAGAGTGTGTTTTTCTTCCACGTTTTATAAATCCTTCGAACGTGACTACATACAGGCAGAGTAGATATAACAGAGTCCTTTCTAGAATACACAATAGTTTTAACAAGTCAGCTTAAGCGCATTGCTAAAAACGTGCGCTAATTAACTGGAATTATCTGTATATTTTCTGAATGGTTTACTCAATTTATAAGATATTTACGAAATTAAGGTTTTAGTTGAGGCGTACACAGGAATTTAAATCTGACAGTTATTTGGGGAAGGGGTGGGGACAATTTAAACACAAGCGTGTTGCATTTATACACATATAAACCATTAAAACACACCCACGTGCACATTGACATAAATATATGGGCCAAAATGACCAAGGCCGTATGCGGAGGATGGGGCAACTGAATTTAGTTAGGGAGTCTGTTAGGTTATCTCTTACTGTCAACCATTCCGTTAGTTCACTTCCTACTGAGGCAAAGAATAAAAAAAGGAAAAATTATCAAGTAAGTGAAATTAGAATGTTAGTGTCTATTGTCAAATTAGGCCTAACAGCGGAGACAAATTAGGTTGAATGAAGAAGCTATAATAGAATAAATAAACATAAAATTATCATTTTAGTAGATTAAACTTTGCACCAACTTTTAAGGAATAAGTCGAAACGACTTAGCTTACAATAGAAACTGTTACAACAATACTTTATGTCTCACCACAAAAATATATTGTTATAAGCATTTCTTTCTATAAAAAAAAAGTAAAATTACGCCTATTGAGTTATAAACTGTAGCGCCATCTGGTGAAGATAAATGAAATATCAAAGTAGACTGGGTTTTTCGAGCTTTAGTGTTTCGATCACGGTTTTATTCAATGTTTCACTAACTTAATTTAATCGTTTCACGCTTGATGTACTGTTTTTGTGCGAGACAAACGTCCTGCGTTCACCTTGTTTTTTAACAGTGATGTTCAGTCAGCTTAGTTTAATCAACACTTCAAGGGTTTTGTAAGTTTTTTATTTTGTTAAGATCTGTACATTCTTGAAAAGAAAAATACCTAAGTTTTAGTTTCTGTTTAAGAGATAAACGTACGATCAATCGGTTTTCTGTGTCTAAAGAACACAGTGTCTAAGAAAGATGTATCCTTGATGTCTCAGGTCATGATATCTACAACTACAATTTATATGATGTTCAGTCGCTGTTCCTCCAGTTGGTGTGATTTAACTTTTTTGTAACTTCCAATGCTAGGATGAATAATTCATTATAAAACCCTTTGAATCAGGTGTCCATTTACGATTTAAGACACCTTATATTGGCAGATCTGTAGGTGGCTTTGTTTGGCTGCTCATAATCTGTTCTCTTTGCTCTGCCAATCACGTGTAGCGAAACCCGATTTCTAGCAGTATTAGCCCGCAGACATTTCGCTGTGCCACTGGGGGTCCCCAGGCTCTAGCGTTATCAAGAAAGGATTTTACTAACACTTATCATGATAAAACTGGTTTAAAACCGTCACCTTTTAAGTTAAAGCTGTTTCAACCCTCACTTGTCGATTTAAATACGTTTAAACCAAACAAGCTAACACTTATAGAGGTGATACTATCATCAACTTGTCAAGATGCAACTGTTTTAAAGTATCTATTTGTTAAGTTGAAACCGTTTGAAATTTTCAATTTGTCAAGATAAAAATGTTTCAAATCCTCCATTTATCAAGGTAAAACATTTGTCAAGATGAAACGGTTTGAAGGCAGTCATTTGTCAACGTGAAATGTTTGAAATCTTCCATTGGTCAAGGTAAAACTGAAAGCGTCCAATGATCACGGGAAAAACTGTATAAATCGCTTACTAAGATGTAACTGCATTGAAGTCTCCATTTCTTAATTGTTTGTTTGTTTTGAATTTCGCACAAAGCTAAGCTACACGAGGGCTATGTGAACTAGCCGTCCCTAATTTAGTAGTGTAAGACTAGAGGAAAGGCAGCTAGTCATCACCACCCACCGCCAACTCTTGTGATACTCTTTTACCAACGAATAGTGGGATTGACCGTCACTTATAATGCCCACACGGCCGAAAGGACGAGCGTGTTTGGATTCGAACCCGCAACCCTCAGACGAGGAGTCTAACGCTTTAACCCACTTGGCCATGCCGGGTCTCCACTTCTTAATATGAAAGTATCATACTTGTGACGTTTTAGTCTTAATTACACATTGGGTAGAGAAAAATCATCGAGGTTACAAAACCTAAATACTTCTGGTATTTTTATAGCAGAGTAAAATCACCGGAAGTCATCATTAGGACCTAATCCATTTAATTCAGTGTACTCCGTGAGCCACCCTCGGTTTCCTCCTGAACATTACGGTAAACCCCAGGCAATCGTAAACCAAAATAACTGCCAAAGATTTGGAGGAACAGTCTAGGCATTTAAAAGACAGTTTTTGTTTCTCTGTTAATTTAAATAACTGTTATCGTAAATCTGCTGTTGTTTCTAACTTGTTCAGAATTTAAATACGGGATTTTACAAATTCCTTTTCTGAAGCACAATTTTATTTAAGATAACATGAACTTCGTTTAAGTTACAGGTACGACAGAAAGTATTCGTACCTATGCGTCGTGAGTAGTATTTTTCCTCATAACTTAAAATGTATCTAGATTAGGATAATGAAAGTACAATATATTATAAATATTATACTAACGCACATCTACATAAATTTTTATGTAAATTAAACGACAAATAAACTGTTTATAAACAAATAACCAAACATAGGACGGACAGAAAGTGTTCGTGCGTCTACTTTAATGATCAGTTGTGTAGTCTTTCAGGTGAATTACTTGGTGTAATCTCTCCTCATAGCCCTCCATGATCGTTTGACAATACTCGACTGGTATTTTCTTCCATTCTTCTTTACAGAAGGCCTCCAACTCTTGCAAATTTTTCGGATGACGCTGATGAAACCTGGTCTTCAACTCATGCTAAACGTTTTTAATTGAGTTGAGACCGGATGACTGCGATGGCCACTCCAGAACTCTTATATGGTTCCTATGCAACCAAGATTGCACATATTTCGATGTATGCTTAGGGTCATTGTCGTGCTGGAAGATCCAACAACGCCCAAGCCGCAAGTTCCGAGCATCATCATGATATAAGTACGTAATATATCAACGTACTCTTCTTTTTTTATGATTCAGTTGACGCGGTGGAGGCTGCCTACACCAGAAGAACTGAAGGAACCCCATAGTATGATCAAGATACCTCCGTGTTTAACTGTAGGGACGGTGTTCTTTGGAAGATTTCGTTCCCCCTTCTTACGGAAAATATAGCGAACATCATTGTGGCCGAAAAGCTCGATTGTAGTCTCGTCTGACCAAAGAATACTCTTCCAATAGGTAAAGGGTTTATCTAGATGCTTTCTTGCATACCTCAATCGTGCTTCTAAATGAACAGGCTCTAAATATGGAGTTCTACGAGGACGGCATGCTTTGAACCCAGAAGAGCGTAACATGTTCGTAACTGTAGAGGTGCTTACTTCAACCCCAGTTTTCCTTACCAGTTTCTGTACGTCTTTACGTGTTAAGTGAGGGTTCCTACTAACTTCTCTGAGAACCTTCCTCTTGGTTCTCTTTGGAATTTTGGTGGGGCGTCCGGAACGAGGGAGGTTAGCAGTTGATCCTGTCAGCTTAAACTTGGCAATTATGCTTTGAACAGTAGATTTCGGAACATTAAGTTGTGTAGCAATACCGGAAAGAGACACACGAGACTTGTATTTTACAATAATTTGATTTTTTAAATCACTGGACAGTTGTTTCCTGTTCGTTATGATGACCAAGCAGATAATGAAGGAGACGGCGCTAAATTGCCGGAAGTACATTTTTTGCTGGCTAAATTCCAACAATTATGAACCAAGTGTCTAGTTCTGGAGTGGTATAATGTAGTTTATTCACCAAACTAAACAACATTTGTCTAGTTCTGGAGTGGTATAATGTAGTTTATTCACCAAACTAAACAACATTTGTCTAGTTCTGGAATGGTATAATGTAGTTTATTCACCAAACTAAACAACATTTGTCTAGTTCTGGAGTGGTATAATGTAGTTTATTCACCAAACTAAACAACATTTGTCTAGTTCTGGAATGGTATAATGTAGTTTATTCACCAAACTAAACAACATTTATCTAGTTCTGGAGTGGTATAATGTAGTTTATTCACCAAACTAAACAACATTTGTCTAGTTCTGGAGTGGTATAATGTAGTTTATTCACCAAACTAAACAACATTTGTCTAGTTCTGGAGTGGTATAATGTAGTTTATTCACCAAACTAAACAACATTTGTCTAGTTCTGGAGTGGTATAATGTAGTTTATTCACCAAACTAAACAACATTTGTCTAGTTCTGGAGTGGTATAATGTAGTTTATTCACCAAACTAAACAACATTTATCTAGTTCTGGAGTGGTATAATGTAGTTTATTCACCAAACTAAACAACATTTGTCTAGTTCTGGAATGGTATAATGTAGTTTATTCACCAAACTAAACAACATTTGTCTAGTTCTGGAATGGTATAATGTAGTTTATTCACCAAACTAAACAACATTTGTCTAGTTCTGGAGTGGTATAATGTAGTTTATTCACCAAACTAAACAACATTTGTCTAGTTCTGGAGTGGTATAATGTAGTTTATTCACCAAACTAAACAACATTTGTCTAGTTCTGGAGTGGTATAATGTAGTTTATTCACCAAACTAAACAACATTTGGAATGGTATAATGTAGTTTATTCACCAAACTATAGTTCTGGAGTGGTATAATGTAGTTTATTCACCAAACTAAACAACATTTGTCTAGTTCTGGAATGGTATAATGTAGTTTATTCACCAAACTAAACAACATTTGTCTAGTTCTGGAGTGGTATAATGTAGTTTATTCACCAAACTAAACAACATTTGTCTAGTTCTGGAATGGTATAATGTAGTTTATTCACCAAACTAAACAACATTTGTCTAGTTCTGGAGTGGTATAATGTAGTTTATTCACCAAACTAAACAACATTTGTCTAGTTCTGGAGTGGTATAATGTAGTTTATTCACCAAACTAAACAACATTTGTCTAGTTCTGGAGTGGTATAATGTAGTTTATTCACCAAACTAAACAACATTTGTCTAGTTCTGGAGTGGTATAATGTAGTTTATTCACCAAACTAAACAACATTTGTCTAGTTCTGGAATGGTATAATGTAGTTTATTCACCAAACTAAACAACATTTGTCTAGTTCTGGAGTGGTATAATGTAGTTTATTCACCAAACTAAACAACATTTGTCTAGTTCTGGAGTGGTATAATGTAGTTTATTCACCAAACTAAACAACATTTGTCTAGTTCTGGAGTGGTATAATGTAGTTTATTCACCAAACTAAACAACATTTGTCTAGTTCTGGAGTGGTATAATGTAGTTTATTCACCAAACTAAACAACATTTGTCTAGTTCTGGAGTGGTATAATGTAGTTTATTCACCAAACTAAACAACATTTGTCTAGTTCTGGAGTGGTATAATGTAGTTTATTCACCAAACTAAACAACATTTGTCTAGTTCTGGAATGGTATAATGTAGTTTATTCACCAAACTAAACAACATTTGTCTAGTTCTGGAATGGTATAATATAGTTTATTCACCAAACTAAACAACATTTTTAAGGGAATATCAGTTTCTTCACACGTTCTGAAATGTACGAACACTTCTGCTCCTCCTACAAAAATTGTATTTCACAATCTTTGTTTTACCACTAAAAACTGAAATAAAATAATACCATTTTTGAATTAATATAAATACATATGACAATATAATCTATAGAGGGCGGTTCCATCGAGACTTATCAAAGTTTCTTTAACAGGCTATTTCTAAAACTGTGTATTTCGTGTTAACAGTGAAAAAATAAAATTGTGAACAAGACTTTGTATTAGCAGTATCGATGTACTGGTTCGGGGAATTAATAATAACAGTTATAAAAAAAATTCACACTAGCCATGTTAATCAATTGAGCTTCGAGGTAACGAAACTATTACCAATTACATGGTAGCGATTTTAGTCTGTGTTTAAACTTCGATCTCACAGGTTTGGTTTGGTGTTTTATGGCGCAAAGCAACTAGGCTGTCTGCCCCGATCTAGTTTGTTTGTTTTGAATTTCGCGCAAAGCTACACGAGGACTATCTGCGCTAGCTGTCCGTAATTTAGCAGTGTAAGACTAGAGGGAAAGCAGCTAGTCATTACCAGCCATTGCCAACGCTTGGGCTACTCTTTTACCAACAAATAGTGGGATTGACCGTCACTTGTAACGCGCCCACGGACGAAAGGACGAGCGTGTTTGGTGCGACAGGGATTCGAGCCCGTGACCCTCAGACGACGAGTCGAGTTCCTTGTCCACCTGGTCACGTGGATCTAACAGAATTAACAGATGTAGTTTTGATGTTCAACACAGTAAAGGAGTTTCGGTGTTAATAATATTAACCAAAGTGAGAGCTAAGGAACAGTAACATAAACTTCTTCAGGTTGACAGAGTTGTTATAAAGTTGTGAAAACATCACAACACGTCTGAAGAAATTACCTGTAGTGCTCCATGTTGCTCATTATATTATCGAAAGTAATTCTTTTTTAATTTGTTCTATTTTGAACATACAACAACCTTTTTTTTTTAAGTGAGACGCAGTATCGCATTGCTGTACACGTAGTGGCGAGAATATAACTAAACACGTACTTTCTTTAGTGTATTTCACAAATAGTTATTTTGTTTTAGTTGCTCAGCGCAATAACGGAAATCAATTCGCTCTCTGTGGATTAACAGCGTGGTACATAAACGCCATTGACGTTAAGACGAGAAAACATAGTGCATATGTTTACTTCACTTTGGATCAAACTTCGACTGGCAATAACAGGAGCCATTTATTGTGTTAATATTTGATTTCATAATGACTTGGAGGGCTAAACTACTACCATTCATTGTATTCAATTTCCTAGATTTATATTTGTGATTAGTGGATAGAAAAATGATTTATTCAGCTGCGTTTATAAATCAGAAAAAAAAAGAAAAAAATCCCATTAACGCTGAATTTGCTAGAAATAAATTAGAAACGTTCCTGTTTCCAAATTAACGAAGGTCTGACTATAAGATTCGTATCTGAAATTGTGCTGACTCACTGCGAAAAAGTGGGGGTGATGGTGGTTAATCGACACGTGTGCAATAAAGAAATGAAACGTTGTGTGTGGCTTATTACAGACATGTGAAAATAACAATACTGCAATAAGCTTTACGTGCTCTGTTAAATCTTTAGTGTCGCTAACGTTGTCTGATGCCCCTGTAATTTAAAGAAAGGCCTAAACTCTGTAATTCTATCACTTATTTTTAATAAGAAATAAATCGATCATTCAGTCCTACCAGCTATTTATCTCGCTATCCCCTAATAGCGGGATTATAAGTTGATTTGAATTTGGCGCAAAGCTACACGAGGGCTATCTACGCTAGTCGTCCCTAATTTAGCAGTGTAAGACTAGAGGGAAGGCAGCTAGTCATTACTACCCACCGCCAACTCTTGGGCTACTCTTTTACCAACGAATAGTGGGATTGACCTAACATTATAACGTCCCCACGACTGAAAGAGAGAGCATGTTTGGTTCGACGGGGATTCGAACCCACGACCCTCAGATTACGAGTCGAACACCTTAACTCACCTGGCCATGCCAGGCCCTAGAATCATAACTAAAACTGTTTTTGTTTTATTATTACGCAACTGTTAGTGTGATGTAACAATATCATGTACCTTGTGTGCCTGACAGGATGTACAGTTTATAACAGCATGGATTAAATAAAAGAATATTTGTTACCCTAATTATTTTTTTTTGATTTACTAAATAGCTTGAGAACAATACAAAACAAATAAACATTGTGAAAATGTAATTATCTAGTTATTACTGAAACCCGAGTAATGGCTGCAACGAAATATTTCTCATACGATTTTTACTACCTGACACAATACACTGTGTAAAATTAATATAAACACACAGAGAAAGAGAGAGGCAAAGACATTCTTACATCAAATACATCTTTGAATTAACAATTTGCAGTTAAATCTACGAACTTCTTAGTGAAATAAAATCTACTAATATATCAGTTATACTTTTTTCTTTTACAGTCGGTGCTGACGAGACATCTCGTACAATACCAGTTCATCAGCCTAGCTGGCATACGACAGACACAATAAAGCCTCCCGACATGGCCAGGTGGTTAAAGCACTCGACTCGTAATCTGAGGGTCGCGGGTTCGAGTCCCCGTCACACCAAACATGTTCGTTCTTTGAGCCGTGGAAGCTTTATAATGTGACTGTCAATCCCCCTATTCGTTGGTAAAAAGAGTAGCCCAAGAGTTGACGGTGGGTGGTGATGACTAGCTGCCTTCCCTCTAGTCTTACACTGCTAAATGAGGGACAGCTAGCGCAGATAAACCTCGTGTAGCTTTGCGCGAAATTCAAAACAAACTAAACCCTTTAGTCTTACACTGCCAAGTTAGGGACGACTAGTGCAGACAGCGCTCGTGTAGCTTTGCGCGAAATTCAAACCACAACCCATTGTGACATATCATGGGAGGTATCTGAGAGATAAAAACTTAAATGAAGCGATACCCTTTTGCTCTTGTTAAAAGGATATTACAGCGTGGAAACAAAAATATACTTTCAAATTAGTTAGTTTTCAATAATTTCTTGTTGTGCATTGGAGGAAAGCTGCAACTGATACCAGAGGGAGGGATAATAATATATGTTGTTTGACTGTAGGGGGCGTTTAAACGAATTAACTTTCCAAGGAATTACATCTCAGAAAACGGAAGTATTTCCAGAAGGAAAAACAACAACATACACACACACACAAACATTTTCACTGACTAGGCACAGTAAAACAGCAGTCTGGACGATGCTTATATTAACTGATTATATGAACATTAAATGTTACCGTGTGAGCTAACTTAAGTTGAAGAGGTGCATTTTTACTTCAAATTTATACGAGTTATTTACAGATCTGTATTACGGTTAGAATATGAACATTAAATGTTATCGTGTGAGCTAACTTAAGTTGAAGAGGTGCATTTTCACTTCAACTTTGGCCTGGCATGGCCTAGCGCGTTAATGCGTGCGCTTAGTAATCTAAGGGTCGCAGGTTCGCGCCCGAGTCGTGCCAAACATGCTCGCCCTCCCAGCCGTGGGGGCGTTATAATGTGACGATCAATCCCACTATTCGTTGGTAAAAGAGTAGCCCAAGAGTTGGCGGTGGGTGGTGATGACTAGCTGCCTTCCCTCTAGTCTTACACTGCTAAATTAGGGACGACTAGCACAGATAGCCCTCGAGTAGCTTTGTGCGAAATTCCAAAAACAACAACTTCAAATTTATATGAATTATTTACAGATCTGTATTAGGGTTAGAATTAATAACACAATGTTACAGAGTTATGTGACATCAGTTGTTTATTATTTCGATTTATTTTTACTGGAATTAATCTTACTAATTATTTAGAGGTGCTGGTGTGTGTTTATTTATAGAAAGCCACATCAGACTCTCTGTTGTGTCTTTCGAGGGAAATCTAACCCAGTATTTCAGCGTTGTAAATCATGTAGACTTCATGCTGTTATAGAAGTGAAGTTTTTTTTTATTTCTCCCAAAACTACACGAGGGCTATCTGCACTAGCCGTCCCTAATTTACCAGTGTAAGACTAGAGGGAAGGCAGCTAGTCATCAACACCCCCCGCCAACTCTTGGGTGATAGACGAGAGGGACTGGATAAACATTAACAAAAATGAACGAGCAGTTGTTTGTTTAGCACATGGAATCGACCCCTGGATTTGTAGTGTTGTAAACCGACCACTGACCCTAAATGTACAAAGGAAAAACGATAGACAAGAGAATAAGCTGGAGAATCAAGAAGTAATATTGTATTTACATGGAAGACAAACTGAGGGAAAAAATACACTATTGATACAAGTAGTGGAAGGACGCGATTTATTCAATAAAATATTTAACTTACTTAATCGGGCATTTAGTTAGTATCATGATACTTTTCATAGGCTGCTAGCAGAGAATGTCCAGGAATATACAGTTAACATACGTAGCGAAAATAAAAACAAAAATACATCCCTACTCACCCTACGTACGGACTCACACTGCTAGAAATCTGGTTTCGATACCTGGTGGGCAGAGCAGAGAGAGCCCATCCTATAGCTCTGTGTTTTAATTCTTAATAAACATACATTCCTGAACGCAGAAAACACATAACTACTTCTTACGAAGCAAAAATAAATAAAACATAAAAAGAGATATAAATTTGAAAACAAGTGAATCAAGCCACACGAAATAAACCTTAGGTTTAACTCGGAAATGAGATATACGTAACCTAACCTTGAACAAGAGAACCCGTAAAAGCACAGAGAAGACGAGGTTTAGAAAGTCGCGTGTCTTTCGTCGAACATTTTCGAAAAGTAGTCCTCATGCTTGTATTTCTTACATCAGGCAGTTCCCGCTCATTCCCTTTTACTCACCACGATTCGTCTTATCTACACTACAGTTTCTCAGCCACCAGGTCCGTCAAACCTCCGCGGAATTCCTCAAAACAAACAAAAACTGACAGGACAGTTATATATAGTGGTTTGTGATGGTGTAGGAAGTCAGCTAGCCGGACCCTAAGATTGAGAAGCGGTGCTTAAAACGCTCATAAAACACACCATACAGGAGAACCAAGCACGAAACGTTTTTCTTTAGGACCCTTATGAAGGTTTATTGTATCATATAAAATACGAATATAACCATGATGTTAGGGGTGTTCGAATCATCACCTTTTAAAAAATGTAATAGTGATGTCTTGTTGTTTTAGTGTGTGTCACACTGGAAAGTTGATGACGTTTAAAGAGACGTCTAGCCTGTTGTTATAATGTATGTCACACTGGAAAGTTGATGGCGTTTAAAGAGACGTCTAGCCTGTTGTTATAATGTATGTCACACTGGAAAGTTGATGGCGTTTAAAGAGACGTCTAGCCTGTTGCTATAATGTGTGTGTCACACTGGAAAGTTAGTGGCCTATAACGAGACGTCTGGCCTGTTGTTATAATGTATGTCACACTGGAAAGTTGATGGCGTTTAAAGAGACGTCTAGCCTGTTGTTATAATGTGTGTCACACTGGAAAGTTGATGGCGTTTAAAGAGACGTCTAGCCTGTTGTTATAATGTATGTGTCACACTGAAAAGTTGATGGTGTTTAAAGAAACGTCTAGCCTGTTGTTATAATGTGTGTCACACTGGTTGTTATAATGTATGTCACACTGGAAAGTTGATGGCGTTTAAAGAGACGTCTAGCCTGTTGTTATAATGTGTGTCACACTGGAAAGTTGATGGCGTTTAAAGAGACGTCTAGCCTGTTGTTATAATGTATGTGTCACACTGAAAAGTTGATGGTGTTTAAAGAAACGTCTAGCCTGTTGTTATAATGTGTGTCACACTGGAAAGTTGATGGCGTTTAAAGAGACGTCTAGCCTGATGTTATGATGTGTGTGTCACACTGAAAAGTTGGTGGCCTATAAAGAGACGTCTAGCCTGTTGTTATAATATGTGTGTCATACTAGAAAGCTGATGGCGTTTAAAGAGACGTCAAGCCTGTTGTTTTAATGTGTGTGTCACACTGAAAAGTCTGTGTCATCTTGTCGATCTTTCAACACAAATTTCGACAGTTTTGTTTCTTATAAGACAACTCGTGCAGAGAGGAGATAGTTTGTCATCACCAATGGTTGGACTACTCTTTCAGCAAGGAAAAATGGGACTGACTTATACGTTATAACTTTCCCACGGTTCAAGGGAGTAGCACGTAGGTAGAATACGAACCGAGCACCCTATAACCCAAGCCAGACCATATTAGCGTAAGACTAAAATTCAACGTTGACGATCTTTGTTATTGTACTTAGGAATCTTTTCAGTGTACTGGACTATATGTGTGTAGACTTACCGCTGTACCACCGTGGCGCCACGTGTGTTGAAATGGACACGGTGTAATTATAAACTATCCATACATAATACACACGGTTTATAGATATTACATTAGGATATTAAATGGTTCTATTCTAGTTATTTAAAAAAAGCAAATGCCAGTAAATTTGACAGTTAAATTTCCGGAAAGTGTCTCAACTTGTATGACATTAATGCTTCTAAACTATATTAGGTAAAGGATTTAAAAAGCAAACAGTAAGTAATAAATTATATTTGATGGCAACTCATTTCGTGTTTAAAATACCAAGCCGTCAGCTCGTGCTGTGTCACTTCTGTTGAAAATAAAACAAAATGTTTCAGTTCGCAGTGCTGTACTTCCATTAGGAAAGCACACCAAACATGCTCGCCCTTTCAGCCGTGGGAAAGGGACGGCTAGCGCAGATAGCCCTCGTGTAGTTTTGCGCGAAATTGAACCAACAGATACACTTTTATGTGGTTAAAAGCTATTTTTATAATCTTCATGGGTCGCCTTGAAGACATGAATATAATCTATGCGTCGCAAAACGTGTCTTTTTAGTTTGATAGAAAGTGTATCGTTTGCCACTTAAGTAAAAGGCCAATAAAATAGCCATAAAATACGTTCTATTTTAACGGTATCAGGTTTTCAGCTTAGTTACTCACTTCTAACCGGTTTGTTCTTAACAAGTTTTACTCTTAAACGTACAGTTAACATTTCTAACATGACGTTACATCGAAGGGTGAGATTGTTTAAAGAAATACATCGAACAGCGAACGGAATTTAGAAAGGATGCTTTTTAAAGATCCATTTTGACAGCTAGTTGGTGAGCCATTGAGATCAGATACAAATCCATTTTTATGTCAGGTTGCGAGATACGATGCATGACGAATCAAGTTTTTCGAAGGCATCAACTCTCAGGTAGGCTTAGTTAAACAGTAGTAATGACCTGAATAAATCTGAAAGTCAACTAAAGCAGGTTCTATAAATCATCATCAAGGTAATCTGTGTGATATCGTATTAACAGCACCCCCTACCGTGCAGTCTATAAGACCTCGCAATGCTATTATCTCAAAACGCTTTTAAAAAACATCACTCGAGCGGTCGGTTCATTAATTTTCGGTAAAAGTGACAGTTGTTCTTTTATAATTTTTTAGAATTTAACATGAAGTCTTTGTTTAAACCAAGAAATTCCCCTGAGCAGCAGTTGACAGACACAGCGTTAACATGTAATTAATGAGAAACATTTAAAGTAACGATAGCAATACGTCCATTAACATCCGTAAATGAATATATATATATATACATACAATTATATCTTTATAAGCATATGCTTGTACCACATTATAGTAGGAAATTAGATCGCATAGTGGAGCAGTAACAATACAAAAATTATATATTCTAAATACGTTTTGGTAAGTTTCAGTTTTGGTTTTACAGTCGCCAGCACTCTAAAAGACACAACACTCGTGACAGGTCAGTTTCCAGAAACACCAAAAGAGAATGCCCCCATGGCCTCTACAATTGTGGGGGTGGAGGGGGCCAAAAGACCTGACCAACTGAATAACTGTTGACAAGTGGAACTAACTTCTTATGTAGGGAGGGAGATCGTCTTTTGTAGTTACGTCACAGACAAAGATTCTTTAAAACTGTGTTATATTGAGAAAGATGACCACACGACCAACTTAAAACATGAAAAATACTAGACAGAAGAGAACATGAAACGAAGAAAAAAGAAGCTGTCTCATTCCAAGTCTATGATAGCCCGCACACCATTAGTTTAGTTTGTTTTGAATTTCGTGTAAAGCTACTCGAAGGCTATCTGCGCTACCCGTCCCTAATTTAGCAGTGTAAGACTAGAGGGAAGGCAGCTAGTCATTACCACCCTCCGCCAACTCTTGGGCAACTCTTTTACCAACGAATAGTTGAATTGATCGTTACATTATAACGCCTCCACGGCTGAAAGGTCGAGCATGTTTGGTGTAACGGAGATTCGAACCCGCGGCCCTCAGATTACGAGTCGAGTGCCTTAACCACCTGGCCATGCAGGGCCAACACACTATTTGTGGGTGTTAGCTAAAACAACCAACAACCAATAGTTATTCAATATACAGCCTACCGTGGTATCGACGTAAAAAAATTAAACCTTTATTTACGACTAATAATTCTATACTGTTTGATCTTAAATGTGAAATTTTATTGTTATATATATTAGCTATGATTATACTTTTGTGTTTCTTTCTACTCATTACATTCAAGTATTTTTTATTTTAGATATTTCTTAAACAAAGTGCGGTTCTTTAAAAATATTTATACTGTTCAATGGTTATACGAACCAATTCTGTGAGTATTCAGTTTAAGTAAATATTTAACATTTAAATTGTTCTATTTTAATTCTGTCCTTGACATTTTGTATACAGGTAAACTTTAATACCATTAAAATTTTGTTTTAAACATTGAAAGCTGGTAAAACATTAGGAACCATTAGGCCTAACGTGTGTGATAAAAATCACCTACATGTACGTTCTAATGTTTATCGTCTCCTAATATGATTATTTCGGATTTTGAATTCGGGGAATTGAGCCCATGATTTTAGTAGAGTAATTCATCAAATTTACTACTGACCCACTGGGGACAATCAGGTGTTGTTAGAATTATTGCTTAGACACCAGTTTATGTCCCCCTGGTGGGGTCATTATTAACTTCGTGGTTTCTAAGAAATGTATCACATAGATGAGATAATTCATAGTGTTAAATACATTGTTGTTAGATGTATACTGCACTAAGATGACTGGAAACTCGCAGATAAAGACAACAGCTCTTTAACGTACAGAGAAGTCCGAATACGTTATTTTATATATTAAAATGTTTGCTGTCCTGCTAGTGGTGTTATATGCAAACTATAGATTGCTTGTTTCTTTTCATTTTAGCACAAAGCTACAAAATAGGCAATGTTCACACCGCCTACAACGGTAAAGTGAAACCTAGATTTTAACGTTGACGAACTCACTGATAACAAACCAGGGGAACACAAACTGTGGAAACACAGTTGGTTCAACATTGTGTAGTTTTGTGCCCAACAAATAAAGAACAAACCACAGATTTCGATTAATTATTAAAGTAATATAATGTCAGATGAGATAAAAGTAAAACCAACAATTGGTGCTTTTATTTCCACTAATGACGACTGTAATCGGACATTTTTGTCAAATAGTCGTAATTTAATTGGTTGTAAAGTTTTTAATAGAACCAACCACAATGATGACGACACTTCGTGGATCTTTTTGTTTAATCCCTGAAAACCCACTGGTAAGATTGAGGGGCTAACACCCGGGTGTCGATACTCGTGGTGGGTACGATTCAGATAGCTTCAAACAAGCAAATTCTGTTAATTCCTATGATTTCAGAATGTAGAGTGTAGATTGATTTTTCTGTAAACCCCGGATGTAATACCATAACCACTGAATACGCGGGTTTTAAACTTATCTGAAAATAAGAGCCATGGACATTAGTGAAATATTTTAGTTTGAAATTACGATTATATGACTTAAGCTACCAGAAATTTCATTAGTCACAAAGGTTACCTGACACAGGTTAGACCCAAATTTAACCATAATAATTCAATAATTAACCCTTCTTGACGTCCCTTTTGTCACAACAGCCCCTACAACATATTTATGCCGTTAAAAGTTAGGTTCTAATCTGTGTTAGTTGAAAGGCTAAAAAATAAAATAAAAGTAAAGACTATAAAAAAGAGACATTCTGACTCTCAAAGATTACATGATATGGATTCAGGCCCAAGTAAGCTAACAATTAACTTTTGCGGTCGTTGTATTAGCTTTCCTTTGTGTAGCGAAAGGCTGAGAAGGCCTGACTAAAGGTATTGCGACGTGTTAATTAGTGTTAGCTTACATTGTTTCAGAGATGTTTTCCTTTGGCTGACAAGCTGTAGTTTGAAACTATCAGTTTCGTTCTCAGTACGAGCTATTATGTAATGCTACAAACATCCAGTCGGAGCATGTCACTTTCAGTACATTGCACGCTGTAGCCAAGTGAGACTATTACTGTACATTGTTGATGGCGAACGTGAATGTTTAATAGTGCTAGACACACACACACATGTGTATTGAAACATTTATAAATTAATTAACGTATACATATGTTTTCGCTGTTAACTAAACAAGGAAATTATATTAGTAAACGTTTTTTTTTAAATATATTTTATTATAGGCAATTTATTTTTAGTAATATACAGATAGCAGAAACGATCTGTTTATTTATCCATCTATTCTCAAAAAGTTTGTTCGTTTAAACCAGTGGTTCTTAACCTTTTTCAGTGTTTGCACCCCTTTCAAATCAGTAATCATTTCTCGTACCCCCTGGAAACTTAAATATAAAAAAAGCTAAAAATACAAAGTTGATGTAATCAAAATTTTTTTTTTTAATCTTCATACATACAGCATACCTTTTTCAAGACAAAAATTCAGGGTACATAATGAAAAATTAATTTCAATGTTTCTTCTTAGGAGAAATATAAAGCATACTCTTATGTAAAAATATAGATTTGCTTTAATTATTCATGGGCATCCTCGCACCCCTTGGGAATCATCTTCGCACCCCCTAGGGGTGCGGGCACCCCTGGCTAAGAACCCTGGTTTAAACAGAAATAGGCTATGTGTGCTCTGCCCATCGCGGGTACCAAGCAAGCATTGTAAGCTCTCAGAATATGGTTGAATCACCCGGGGGAGTTGTGGAGGTTCTCTCCAAATGTTTAAACTGTGTGAAATGTGTGAAAGATAAAAGAGTAATATTAGCATCTCTTAATGTTTTTAGCATTCCTATACTTATGGAAGGTTTGCAGGAAAATGTTTATGTAAATATCTCATTTTATTTTTACCCGCAAGGGAGTTTTTTTTTTCTTTTTCAAAATCTAGACTTTATAAAAAAAATATTTCTAAGAAACACTCTAATGAAGTCTATTGTGAAAATGAAGCCAAGTTCCATCAGTAATAAAATATGCACTGCTTTTAATTACTGCGTCATTAATGATATTTCTAGCTCGACACACACCGTTGACGAGATTACAGGATTAGCCAGTGAACGAAAGCCTTCGATAGCGTTGCAGTAGGATTTCTCGTCGAAACTCCTAAAGTACATTTGACAGTCAAAGTCCGTGAAAGGTTAGCTTGGATATGTTAACTTCACTGAAACTGACGCTGCCTTATCAAGCGACAACAGAAACAAAATTATGATTACAGTTTAAGCGATCGTTCGTTTTTATCAGGCTTTAATATATTGTGTTGAATTTATTTTTCTAAAGGATTACTTTATTACTTTTAATACAAACAAAACGACAATCTGAGCTCTACCCGAGTTTTTACTGTGCATATAAAAACCAGTTTGGTAATTAATTTAAATACTTTTCACAGACGTCAGTAGATGGCGCTATTAATGGTGAAACTTATTTATACTACTGTCAGTTATTAAAGCCCTCGGACCGACATGACCAGGTGCTTGAGGTAATCCGAGGTTCACGGGTTCGAATCTTCGTCACACCAAACATGCTTCCACTTTCAGCCGTGAGGGCGCTATAATGTGACGGTCAATCCCACTATTCGTTGGTAAAAGAGTAGCCCAAGAATTGGAGGTAAGTGGTGATGACTACCTGCCTTCCCTCTAGTCTTACACTGCTAAACTAGGGACGGCTAGCCCAGATAGCACTCGTGTACCTTTGCGCGAAATTCGAAAAAAACAAACAAATTAAAGCCTCCAAGAAACAAGGTCTTGAAACCTGTGGTGGGCAGAGCACAGATAACCCATTGTGTAGCTTTGTACCCAATTTTAAACAAACAAACGAAAATGTTATTAAAACTACACAATAGACTATCAAAACTGAATTTTAGAGTTGCAAGCCACGAGGCTTACTGCGGCGCCTTTGGAGGCCTTCGAGTATCAATTTACTCCAAACATAGATAAGAGCACGGGAAGTCTATGTATGAAATTTACTCCAAACATGGATAAGGGCACGGGAAGTCTATGTATCAAATTTACTCCAAACATGGATAAGGGCACGGGAAGTCTATATATCAAATTTACTACAAACGTAGATTAAAGCACGGGAAGTCTATATATCAAATTTACTCCAAACATAGATAAGAGCACGGGAAGTATATATACAAAATATACTCCAAACATAGATAAGGGCACGGGAAGTCTATATATCAAATATACTCCAAACATAGATAAGAGCATGGGAAGTCTATGTAGAGTTTGCGTAACAATAACAGAATTAGTATGTGATTGGATTAACTTTTGTCACATTTTGTATAGGTATTAATTAGAAAATCTTGAACTTGCACGCATTCACTTCTACTAGAGAAACAAATTTAGTTAACATTTTAGACTAAGACTTGGTCACATTAACAATGGTAAGAAGCCTGATGATCAAGATGGCACACCATCGTTCGAAACCATATTTTTATAATAATTTGTGAGAAATAGCATGGTTAATCTTAAACTACACGTATTGATATTTTTCCCAAAGACCCTTCCACTGTAAGTTTTAAGACTAAATTTAAGGAGTCCAAATATACAAAAGTCCGGTGGAGCTGTATAAAGGGATTTATAATTGTAACTTCGGTTTCTTCTCATGAAACCAGCTATTGCTTTCGTAGTTTCTTACAACCTCTGAGCATTTGGTAAGAATATTTCAAATTATTGTTTATCATCTTTTCGATGAAACCATGAGGCTGTAAAGACGTATAGCAAGAAAATTAATTTTTTGAATTGGAAGGTTCTTCTTCGTAACCATAGCCTTCATTTTACAGACGGAGCCGTTTCTCAGGATTGGCCAGGAAATTTTGGGTTTTAGAGCGAGTTCTTGAATTGAACGCTCTGCTGTGCGAATTTTTCACTTCTATGGTGAAAGTTAATAGTTCCTTTCTTCGAAGTATTGTTTCATTTTTCAATAAGAGGCAATTTGATAATCTCTATCTCTAAAAAAACATTCTTTTTTTAAATAGTTGTGGCACAAGTCCTCGTACGTAAGTCTATCTGTCGCAGTACTGCACTGTAAAATAATTGGTTGCTTGTTGTTGTTTTTTTTTAATTTCGCACAAAGCTACTCGAGAGCTATCTGCACTAGCCGTCCCTAATTTAGCAGTGTAAGACTGGAGAGAAGGCAACTAGTCATCATCACCCACCGCCAACTCTTGGACTACTCTTTTACCAACCGTCACATTATGACGCCCCCACGGCTGAAAGGGCGAGCATGTTTGGTGCGACCGGGATTCAAAACCGTAACCCTCATGTTATGAGTCGAGTGCCTTAACAACCTGGGCATGCTCGGCCTATCAACTGATTATGTTCACCATGAGCTAACTATTATGAATACGGTAGTACTTATAACAGGAACGTGTCAGATGTGCATTAGAAGTTAAAATTTCAATTGCACTGCAAACAACATGTAAAAACTATACAAGCACTTTACACACACACACACACACACGGTTGAGTAGCAAACAAATCAACTGTAGAGTAACAAGGCACCTAAGTACTTGAGAAAGGGCCCAGCATGACCGGGTGGTTAAGGCACTCAACTCGTAATCCAAGGGTTGCGGGTTCGAACCCTCGTTACACCAAACATGCTCACCTCTTCAGCCGTGGGAGTGTTATAATATGACGGTCAATCCCACTATTCGTTGGGAAAAGAGTAGTTCAAGAGTTGGCGGTGGGTGGTGATGAGTAGCCATTTTTCCTCTAGTCTTACACTACTAAATTAGGAATAGCTAGCGCAGATAGCCCTCGTGTAGCGTTTTGCGAAATTCAAAACAAACAAATATTTAAGAAAGTTGGTAGAATGAAAACAAAAATTTCACAAAACTACAAATTTGTCAATGTGTCTGACTGACTGACTAACGTTATTGGAAAGATATCTCTCTCTCCTGCCTTCGCCTTATGCAAATGTAAATGCATATGAGTAAATTACACTACCTTAACTGAAAGTTATTTTCTTAATTTTACTTATAACCTTAGTGATAACATAAAATAACAATAACCATTTTGCAATGCTACCAGCGAGTTACTAGTAGCCATATTCTATGATTGCAAGCACGCTCTGTGAATTGCCAAGTGATAATCCGTTCTCATAACACGTGCGGGTGCACGATTACTCATACGCATACGATACGGAATGAACGTGTAACTTTATCAGTTAGATAAAAAACATGAATCATGTACATTCTCTTGATTTAGGTTCTAACTATAATGCAATCTTGGAAAATGAAGTTTTGAGTTCTATACACCTAACTCGTATGTTTTGTGTTAGATAAATCAATTCCATCATACCAGTCAGTGCCTACAACAGGAGAAGAAACGCTACCACTGCTGAAGTTTGACATGGATTTTCTCGATGCTTAGGACTGAAAATAAGAAAGATAAATTGCATACTTTACCTTTGCATTGTTTTCTAATAGTGTGACTTGTTAACATCTAAGGTTGTATTTGAAACAGTGCAGTTTTTAAGAATATATAACAAGAAAAAAGGAGAAAATCTTATGCTGATAACCTTAAAAAAGTCTTTTTCTCAGCAAAGATAGCATAACTGCAAGAATAGAGATAAGGTTTGAAACAATAATGGTGAAAACACAAAACAAGCCTTAGCCATTAATTCATCCAAAGAAAAGTCTGCCACCCTGTCTAAATGGAAGAAAAACTATATAGGAAAGATAACGGCAAAATCCAGGAAATATTGGTAGATAGCTCTAAGGAAAGCTACCAGAAGAATAAGCTTGAATGTGATAAAAATATTGGAAGTAGGAATGGTAGTACCAAAAAGTAAGGAAATAAGGCAGGAATGGATGGGGTGACATTACAACAGTTAGTGATTTTTTTACATGGCGGAACCATAAAGTGGGTTTGGTCATTGTTCTGCGTATTCCTACTTTGTGCTTTACTCTGAAAGTAAGAACTGTTGTGTGACTGTTAGAAAATAACTGACAACAGTGCTAACCAGTAAAATAATTAGTAAGTATTGGTGTAAAAATAACAATTAAGTTGAAAATAACTGTATTAGTGATTAATAAACGCAATTAGCTGTTTGTAGGAAGCGTTAGAGAAAAAGAAAGATAATGAAGGTTTGACGTTGTGTTTTTAGTGTCAGTGTTTGTATCTTTATGCGATTTCTTATATTAATTAATTTAATGGAAATCCTGCCAGTCTGCAAATATTACTTGAACTGTGTGTCTTGCTGGATACGTGAACAAAGTATGCGACTCCAAACGTAATAAGTAATACTTAGAAACAGCGACACACCATTGTGGTCTCAAACTGGTGTTTATGTGAACGAGATTACGTATTACCGACCGATATTTAAAAAAAAACATTATTAAATACAAGTATCTGTCTTTGGTGATATCTAAGAAACAAGATATGGGGCTGATTTAGTGTTTCACTTAGAAAGATAAATACAACGCCTGTTGCAATGGTTCAACTTAATAGCAGGCCTCACATTGCACAGTGGTGGAAGTCTTCAAGATTAGGAAATACAACCACCATTTGCGTTTTTCACCGAGCACGCGACTCCTGTAATGGCCAAGCGTGTTAAGGCGTGCGACTCGTAACCTGAGGGTCGTGGGTTCGCATCCCCGTCGCGCCAAACATGCTTGCCCTTTCAGCCGTGGGGGTGTTATATTGTGACGATCAATCCCACTATTCGTTGGTAAAAGAGTAGCCCAAGAGTTGGCGGTGGGTGGTGGTGAATAGCTGCCTTCCCTCTAGTCTTACACTGCTAAATTAGGGACGGCTAGCACAGATAGCCCTCTAGTAGCTTTGTGCGAAATTCAAAAAATAAACAAACAACCAGACTCCTGTCATTTGATTAATAAAGGTCATCAGCTTGACAATCACAAGCCAAGTTCTTTTACTTCATTTAAAAGTTCACCATGATAAGTAGTTTGACGTCATAGCTTTAGGGCTCGAACAGTGGAATAGCATCATATTAAGAAGTACAAGCTATCACTAGTATATTATCATATTACGAAGTAAAAACTGGGAAAGAGATTAAAATTAATTTAATACGAAATAAACCGTATTAATTTGATCTTAGTTTTACGATGGAAAATTAAAAGAAAGGATTTAATCCCTTAGAATATTAAGTACTGTAATTAAGCCTAATTAGGCTAAGGTTATTGCTTATATCATGAATAATGAAACTAATGGAAGAAAATCTTCATTGTTAATTAATTTCAACGCTACAACAGAAGTATACTATTAAGCATAAACAGTATTATAGTTTCTATGACAACAACTGCGTTATTCTGAATCCATAAAATTATCTTTTCTGTAACGATACAGGTAAATGTTATGAAGTTTTTATATCTAACACTTCAAGGTTATATTGAACGGTGTTGTTTCGTGTCTCATCAACCGCGCTGAATCAGAAACGAATAAACAAACAAACACATCTTTATGTTTTCTCACTAAGAACGAAGCAGAAACATTTTCAAGATTTTACACCCTCTGGTGTTCATGTATTAGGAATAATTTCCAGATTGACGAACCTTCACACTAATAATCCTGTTTCGTTTTATGTTAAAGTAAATATGGTTTTAAATCCTACCTTTTGTCAATACAATACAGTTTTTCGGTTTGTCAAAACAAGTACAGTTATCATCCATTGTTTCTTAGGGTCATCTGTACTCTGTCCATCACGAGGAATCTAACACTAGATTTTTCTTTTGAAAGCCAATAGAACACTTTAAGGTTTTATGAGACGCTAGGGAAAATAATCAATTTAAAATAGAGCAGATAATATTAGATCTCCTTTTTTTTGTTAATTTGTTTGTATTAGATATTAGGGCGTGCATGTGTATGTGTTTTCTTCTAGCAAAGCTACATCGGGCTATCTGCTGAGCCCACCGAGGGGGAATATTAGAGCAAAGTTACTGTAAAGCTGTCTCCACTAACAGTCCTTAATTTTGAACTGGTAGGCTAGACGAAAGGCAACTAATTAACAGCGCCCATCGCTAACCTTTGAGCTACTATAATCAAATAGATAGAATCGACAGTCGCTTTTTTCACGCGTCAATGGCTCCATAATGTGGAGCACAATTTTGTGGTAACGGGACGCGAACCATGGATTGCCCTTTAATATTTTCCAGCAAAACACATTTCTGTTAAACGAATGGATCATCACACTGTTTTTAACTTTGTAACCGGTTCAAGGCTAAGTACAAGTAATATTTCGACACCAGATGGCGGTGGGCATTTACTTAATGGTTAATAACCGGTTCAAGAGTAAGGTCGTATATTATATAAACGCCAGATGGCGTTGTGCATTTCTGTGATGGTTACAATAGTAGGATTTGATAGTGCTAGGTACGCAGAAAGTCAGTAAATACTAATAGTAAAATACACTCCACGCATGAGCTAGAAAAACAGAGCTATAAAATAGTCTACTGTATCGTGCACGTCACAGGTATCAAAACACAGTTTTTAGCGTTATAAGCTTTCAGACTTGTTGCTGACGCGCTTGGGGTCAATAACTTTTAATGACTGACTTATTTTCATATCGTTCAATATCAGCGTGTGTGTGTGTGGAGGTCTACACACTGCATCACAGCGACTAAAATACAGAGGAACCTTTAACAGTAATTATGTTTGTGTAAGTTAGAGACCCTGTAACCAACAAAACTTATAAACTCAGAAATATTTCAACAATTTCAATAAAGATAGATGGAGTGGACTGTTCCGAGTGCGTTTAACAGCTATATACTTCGTGCTGCATATGACAGACAAACACTATCTATCATGTGTGGTATCGACTCACAAGATTCCTTGTTTTAGCCACCAATCTTATGACAAAATGATGTGACAGGTTGGGCGCAAGACAGATGGGAAAAAACATCATGCTTTAAAAATTTCTTGTACTGGTGTACTTGTTGTGTACTTACTGTACAGTGAATGAAGGTTGTGTACTGTAGAGTGTTGTGTTATGTATAGTGTTAAACATTGTACTTACTGTATACTGAATGAAGGTTGTGTTATGTATAGTGTTAAACACTGTACTTACTGTATACTGAATGAAGGTTGTGTTATGTATAGTGTTAAACACTGTACTTAGTGTATACTGAATGAAGGTTGTGTACTGTATAGTGTTAAACACTGTACTTACTGTATACTGAATGAAGGTTGTGTTATGTATAGTGTTAAACACTGTACTTACTGTATACTGAATGAAGATTGTGTTATGTATAGTGTTAAACACTGTACTTACTGTATACTAAATGAAGGTTGTGTTATGTATAGTGTTAAACACTGTACTTACTGTATACTGAATGAAGGTTGTGTTATGTATAGTGTTAAACACTGTACTTACTGTATACTGAATGAAGGTTGTGTTATGTATAGTGTTAAACACTACTTACTGTATACTGAATGACGGTTGTGTTATGTATAGTGTTAAACACTGAGGGTCACTGAATTTCGGAGCGTCAGTCGACAGAAGAGGGTCAAACATTTAAGTGAAAGACAAATCAGTTTATCAAGTACGTCAAGCCAGTCCTGACTCGAATGGTGAGGATACCAACCAAATACTGACTCGAAAGGTGAGGATACCAACCCAAACTGGCTCAAATAGTGAGGATACCAACGAAATACTGACTTGAATGATGAGGATACCAAACAAATAATGACTCAAATGGTGAGAATATCAACTAAATACTGGGTCGACATTTTAATACATGAAACGCTGTAAGATAGTTAATCATTTACCAAGAACAAACCGTCAACCAGACTGATTGAAATACACAATAAATACATCTAAACGTTGTCCTTTGCACGATCTGGTATGTGAGGAAATCAAACGAATATTCATCCTTAACATCGGACAAATTAATTGAGAACAGACATCGGTCCATAACAGTGACGAGATCGATAAGGTTGTCTTTTGATAGGTTCTCAACACGAGACTTCCACTAATCTCTCACCTAGTGGCGTTTTAAGTAATTATTAATTCATTTCGATTCTTCGAGATGCAACGAGAAATGCTTGACAGGGTGACTTTTAATCAGTGATGTCGAAAAAACCCACTTATGACTTTTAACATACTCGTTCATATTATTAGCAAAGCTACGATTAACAATGCTATATTGGATCAACCAATAGGACTACATTATCCATATTTCTCACAGTTAACACTCGAGGCTGAGCCGAATACTTTCTCCATCACCCTAGGGAAGTACAAATTACAATTAAATAAGAACTCTAAATTCCAGTATGTAAAAATAAGTAACCACCAAATTACAAAGAGAAAATAGTGATAAAAGTAATGAAGAGAAAGAAAGGGAGAAGAAACTGAAGATAATGACAGTTATAACAGTTATGACAGTTGTGACAGTTATGACAGTTATAACAGTTATGACAGATATGACAGTTATGACAATTATGACAGTTATAACAGTTATGACAGTTGTGACTGTTATGAGAGTTATAACAGTTATGACAGTTATGAAAGTTATGAAAGTTATGACAGATATGACAGTTATGACAGTTATGACAGTTATGACAGTTGTGACAGTTATGACTTGAAGGAAGGACAAAGGAATGAAAGTTTGTTTTTGGAATTTCGCACAAAGCTACACGAGGACTATCTGCACTAGCCGTCCCTTATTTAGCAGTGTAAGACTAGAGGGAAGGCAGCTAGTTATCAACACCCACCGCCAACTTTTGGACTACTCTTTTGCCAACGAATAGTGGGATTGACCATCACATTATAACGCCTCCACGGCTGAAAGAGCGAGCATGTTTGATGTAACGGGGATGCGAACCTTGACCCTCAGATTAACCCACCTGGTCATGCCGGGCCTAAGTATTAAAGAGAGAAAGGGAGAATAGTTTGTGTAGATAACAAATAATAAAAAAGGTTATAGTCCTATTTTTGGGTGGAGACGCTCGCTGTGAGATTAAGAAAGAAAACATACGATAAACTGAGCTAGCAATCTTGTTAAATACTACACAGAACTACGGTAAGTGATTACTAAACATGGTAGTTTGAGGGTATAGCTAAAGTATCCTAGTGATACCAAAATGTAGCTCTAGAGTATAGCTAAGAAAACTCTAGTGCACAGAAACTCAGCAAGTTATCACTAAACGTGGTAGAACGACGATATAGCTAATAAAAAATTGCCTAGTTAAGAGAAGGTTCAGTGAATGATCACTAAATATGGTAGCTTGAAGGTGTTGTTAGAAGTGTTGGCGTACAAAAACCTAGTTAGTCGTCGGTAAGTGTGGTTGTTTGAGGATATAATTTAAAATAAAAGTCAGAACGGATTCTGAGTTCAGTTAAGAGGTTATTTGATGGTTTCTCGGCGATAAAGAAGTTAATAAAAATAAATTATTTCTCAAATCTTTTCGTGTAAACAGGTGAAATCAATGTTCCTGATGATAAAACTGTGTACTCTGCACTTGGCTGCTATTTTAGCGATGGAATATTCTATAGTTTCACCTTAGAATAGAGAGCAAAGGGAAGACGCAGAGAAAGTCCAGAGCTTTTAGTGAAACATCTCTAGTTACATGGATTACACAGAGTTGGTATGACTTACCCTTCCTTCACAGAGGATGATGTTTCAATACCTTAAATGATGACCGAGAAAAGCTACGCTTACGCATATAAAACAACACACGCTTCATGAGAATAGCAACAACTTGTCACTACAGAGACGTGACACGGGAAAAGCAAATTTTTCTTCCTTCGTATGTCGTCAAAGCTGAACGCCTCGAGAGACATGACATAATAGGCAGTGATTTGATTTACGAATAATCCTGACGACACCTCGCGTGCAGTAAACGAGCTGCGAGCTCAGCGTCACTTTCCAGAAAAGAAAACACATGACAAGTAATTTAGCTTCTAAAAGGCGAACGGTGTTGGAAACAAAGCAAATTAAAACCAAGCACGGGTAAGCCTATGGCAACTGTTGCATTAAGTAGTGGCGATAACACTGTTACACTGTTGCCCAAACGCAACAGAATAACCAAAAGCGAATGGTAGCATGGACCATAACAGCTTCCAGCTCCAAACGTTCATCCGATCGTTTTGGATAAAAGTCACCGTTACTTAACACACGACACTCATGTAGTGACACAAAATCCATATAGAGAAAACAGTGAGAGAAAGTCTCCAAATCTTCATCTAGTCTTAACAATGATAAACGACTGAAAGCTTCCGATACATTGTTACCTCTGAAAATACGAGATAAAAAACTTGGTAAGCCAGTGTTTTGTCAACATTAATGATGACCAGATAGGAACTTAAGAGATATTTCTGAGTGAAGGACGAAAGAATTTAGTTAGAAGAGATGCATCTTAAAAGTAGTTTTGTAACTGACCATTAGTGTTACTCATGTTTATAAAATGTCTGAAAACATTAAACTGTTTGTTGAACGTCATGCTTCAATCAAGCAGCAAAGTTGTTTACTGAATCTGAAATATTGGAATATAACAAACACGTTACAATACGTCATCTCGCTCAACGCTGTACCATTAGTTTCACAACATGATTTTAGTGAGACTTTCTTGCAGAGTTCTGTTAATAAAGGAAGAACCCAATGGAACGGAATGTTCACCTTATTGCAGGAAAAATCAACTGGAACGGAATGTTCAATTTATATCAAGAAGAACCTAATGGAACAGAATGTTCACTTTATAGCAAGAAGAACCTAATGGAACAGAATATCCATCTTCTTTATCACCATTAATAATGACGTTCTATTCGTCAAATTATCCGTTATATATTGTTACCTTGTAGACTGTGGCTACGTTATGGAAATAATTTCTCATTATATCTTGTTACCCTGTTAAAGGTAAGTAGAAAATTACTGTGCGATCTGTTTATTTACACTGCACAACAAAGTTTTTGCTTCTTGAACACTGTTGGGTGTTCCTTATAGATGTTTGGCTGCTGATCACGAAAATCCCATCCCAATTTGCCCATCACGTATCGTTTCATCGAAATCTTCAATTTTGTCATATTTTTTCTTATATTTTTGTTCCAAAATTTTCGTTTCTGTAAGAGACCTATGAACAATGTTTTGTGCAGTCTGAGCATGTCCAGACATGAAATCAGGCCAGGTTGGAAGCTGTTCTGTGGAAATATGCAGCCCGGGCAAGCCTGAGCAGGCCGGAGCCAGCTTGACAGACAGCTGAGACAGTCAGCAGGCTATAAAAGTGGCTTGCATACACAGATGCTGCTCATTAGATTAATATAGACCTTATAGTGTGTACGTATTGTTTTAGAATATAGCATTGCTTCAGTAGCACTGTAACAAATAAGTTAGATGTTATAGACGTTTTACAGGACGATTGGTGTCGGTCAATATGTCTCGTCAATGTCGTAACAGCCGCGATACATTCTATGTTTGTGGCGAGTATACGCTTGTTCAGAGACGCTCAATGACTACTCTTGTGAAGAAAGCACATCATCTGTACTTCGGCTGTAAAATTGGTGATCAAGACCAGGAATGGGCGCCTCACATTTGTTGTGCGACATGTGCTGTCTGTCTGAGAGCTTGGCTCAGAGGCATTCGAAAGACAATGTCTTTTGCTGTCCCGATGATATGGCGAGAACAGAAAGACCATGTGATGGACTGTTACTTCTGTTTGACTAATGTGTCTGGTTTCTCTGACAAAAACAAGAAGTCAATTGAATACCCTAATCTGCCTTCAGCAATGAGACCCGTGTCACATGACGACAGTCTTCCAATTCCGAAACCACCAGAGGAATGGACCTTAAACGAACCAGATGAAGAAACTGCAATGCAGGGAACTGGCAGTGATACTGATCCGGATTTAGAGCCGTGCTCCTCAGGCTATCCATATCTCATAACACAGTCACCAGGTACGAAAATTTCTGTTTTTCGAAGCCGCCAAGATGATATAACCAAATTCTTTACACAAGTTGACAGTCTCTGTTTCTGTGTTGACATCGAAGAATTGTTCTCTGTTTTGGGTTGTGACCATGACCCGCAAGAGTGGCGTATCTTTATTGATTCATCAATGTTTAGCCTCAAAGCTGTTCTGTTACACAATGACAACGTTCACCCTTCAATACCTGTTGGCTGTGCAGCACACATGGAAGAAACCTACGAGAACATGGAAATGTCGCTGAAGCACATCCAGTACAGCAAGTACAACTGGAATATCTGTGGAGATCTGAAACTCTGTTCTGTTACTAGGAATGCAGCTCGGCCATACAAAGTACTGTTGTTTCATCTGTGAATGGGACAGTCGTGCCAAAGAGTCACATTATCCTAGACAGAGCTGGCTACTCCGTAGAAAGTTAGTTCCAGGACAGAAAAATATGGCGCATGAACTGCTTGTCGACCCGACAAAGATTTTTTTTTGCCTCCTCTTCACATTAAATTGGGACTTATGAATAATTTTGTGAAAGCAATGAACAAAGAAGGCGAAGGTTTTCGTTATTTAAGACAGATGTTCCCAAGAATAACTGAGGCCAAGATCAAAGAGGGCATTTTTGTTGGCCCTCAGATCAGACATGTTA
This sequence comes from Tachypleus tridentatus, assembly GCF_004210375.1. NCBI lineage: Eukaryota > Metazoa > Arthropoda > Merostomata > Xiphosura > Limulidae > Tachypleus > Tachypleus tridentatus. The sequence continues at coordinate 206,803,096 of NC_134837.1, forward strand.
TTAGTGACAAGCGGTTCGAAAATCTGTTAGTTGGGCCGGAAAAGATTGCCTGAAAAGCCTTCAAAGACGTTGTTGACAATTTTCTTAGCAATTACAGAGCCCCACATTACATTCAGCTGGTAGACAAACTTCTCAAAGCATACAAAACAATGAAGTGCAACATGTCACTCAAGATTCATTTCTTCCACTCACACTTGGACTTCTTTCCCGCAAATCTCGGTGCTGTCAGTGACGAACACAGTGAAAGGTTTCAACAGGACAATGCTACAATGGAAAAACTATATCAGGGCAACTGGAATCCGTCAGTGCTTGCTGACTACTGTTGGACACTGCAACGTGATGCACCGGACACTGAATACAAAAGAAAATCACTTTTAACTATGTTGAACTTAATAGCGTATTAGAAACATAAACGCAATTAAATACGTTATTGCCGGTGAACAGTTAACTGTCTATTTCTCAGAGTTCCTACGTGATGAAGCAAAACCAAAACTATATTTGTGCATACCCACCAGGTACCTGTCACAATCAGCAAAAACTTTTCAGGAAGTAAAACGTTTCAAAACAATTGTTGTGCAGTGTTATCAATGATGATCTAAATGTTACACGTATATGTATCCAAGACTTATACTGGTGTTGTTAGGCAAGCCATAAAGAAGAGTTGGGTTTTAGAAGTGCCGACAGAAAGCGGTTCGTTGAAAAGCTTGTGTTCTATAATACGAGATGTTTACGTACGTTTTAAGATGCACGAACGAAACCACACAAAAAAATGATTTGAATATTAAATTATTAATAAGAATTTAGAATTCTAGTAGAGGGAGTCACTTATTTGGATATCAGTGTTCATTCTTAATGCCCATTTCAAACGCAGATATGAAATAAAATATCTCTTACGTGTTTGAAATGTGACTCACTATATAAAGCGAAACCCAATATATAATTATATATATATATATACAAGATTTATGGATACAGTTTCTGTCAGGAATACAGCGGTATGACTACGGTCATATAACACTAGAAGCCGGATTTCGATACTCATGAGGGGCACAGCACAGACACCCCATTGTGCTTAACTGTGCTTTTTGGTTTTATAGAAGTGATATTAGGACATTTGTGTTGTTAATCTTATCGGTATTGATATACTTGTGCTGTTAATCTTACCGGTCTTAACACATTTGTGCTGTTAATCTTACTGGTATTAGCACATTTGTGTTGTTAATCTTATCGGTATTAGCACACTTGTGTTATTAATATTACCGCTGTTAGTACATTTGTGTTGTTAATCTTACCGGTATTAGCACACTTGTGTTATTAATATTACCGCTGTTAGTACATTTGTGTTGTTAATCTTACCGATATTAGCACATTTGTGTTGTTAATATTACCGCTGTTAGCACATTTGTGTTGTTAATCTTACCGGTGTCAGCACATTTGTGTTGTTAATATTACCGCTGTTAGCACATTTGTGTTGTTAATATTGCCGCTGTTAGCACATTTGTGTTGTTAATATTACCGGTGTTAGCACATTTGTGTTGTTAATATTACCGGTGTTAGCACATTTGTGTTGCTAATCTTACCGGTGTTAAAAGGACAATATTTATCTTCCAGACCCCTCACGAGCAGCTAAGAAAACATTTTAAATTGACTTATGTGAAGGTCTCGAGTTCTTTTAATAATTTACTTCACGATAAACACTTTTCAGAGAAAGGTTAACAAACGAAAAAAGAAAATAGTTCGTTTTTTGAATTTCGCGCAGAACTACATGAGAGCTATCTTCTCTAATCATCCTTAATTTACCAGTAAAACACTACATGAGAGCTATCTTCTCTAATCATCCTTAATTTAGCAGTAAAACACTACATGAGAGCTATCTTCTCTAATCATCCTTAATTTACCAGTAAAACACTACATGAGAGCTATCTTCTCTAATCATCCTTAATTTAGCAGTAAAACACTACATGAGAGCTATCTTCTCTAATCATCCTTAATTTACCAGTAAAACACTACATGAGAGCTATCTTCTCTAATCATCCTTAATTTACCAGTAAAACACTACATGAGAGCTATCTTCTCTAATCATCCTTAATTTACCAGTAAAACACTACATGGGGAGGCAGCTAGAGTTCACCACTTACAGGCTATATCTTATTTTCAGTTACTTTTCAACAGTGATTAATGGGATTTATCCTAACATTATAACGCTCCAATTACTGAAAGGTCGAGCATATTTAGTGGGACAGGGATTGGAACCCGAGACCCACAAATGGGGGTCGAGCGCCTTAACGAAAAGGAAAAAAAAGGATCAATTGAAATCGAAAACAGATTGTGAATGTTGATACACAATATACTGTTGGTTGTATCACGTACAACTTGAATGTTGATATACAATATACTGTTGGTTGTATCACGTAAAACTTGAATGTTGATACACAATATACTGTTGGTTGTATCACGTAAAACTTGAATGTTGATACATTAGATACCGTTGGTTGTATCACGTAAAACTTGAATGTTGATACATTAGATACCGTTGGTTGTATGACGTACAACTTGAATGTTGATACACAATATACTGTTAGTTGTATCACGTACAACTTGAATGTTGATATACAATATTCTGTTAATTGTATCACGTACAACTTGAATGTTGGTACATAAGATACTGTTGGTTGTAGGATGTGTTGGTTTCACCGTTTCTATATCGTAATTCAGTCGTTATTTAGCTTGGTTTAAGTGACGACAAAAAATTGAATTTATGTAAGTACATTTCTCAGATTTCTAAAGCACAGTCAGATGCATTATAGGGCTTACAGTTAAGAGCTTTTTATCCTCAATGAAGAGAAACTGATAAGAGTGAAAAAAGATACAATGTCATAGAGTCATACATGACTTTCAGAGATGACGCGGAAGAGAGAGAGAAATCGTTCAACCTAACCAGTCGTTTTTACATATATACTTTTCTCTACAAGTGGGTTTTCTCGTCATCACTGAGAGAAATCGTTAGTTTCAAGTGAAGAACGACCAAAGAATGAAACTGAACAGTAAAGGAAACACAAGGGTTTACTGGTCGTTAAATAAATTTCCGTGTTCTTTCAGTATCATTTGGAGCAACCGTTTTTGTTTTTAGCCATAGTGTTGACATAGCAATTACAGATGTAACTATCGTTTCAGTAGCACAAGATGGAGCGAGCAAGTAAAAATGCAGTTTTCTCATTATCTGCTATCTTTCTTATGCAACATTTTCTTTTCGTTCAGTAATTTTAACCGTGTTCGGATAACAAATTTTATGCCAAAAACAAAGTCATAAAAAAAAAAAAGATGAAAGTATAGCGAAAATGCCGGAAATTCCGTTAGGACTAAGCTCTTACTGAGTTAATAATGTTTGGTTTATGCTAGAGTAAGCTAAGGAAGACAAAAGTTGTCTGCTTCAGTTAACTCCTAAATAAGCTTTCTTCTGAGTATGTTTATAAGAGTTTTAAAACAAATTATTCACTAGGTAACTGTAACTTGCTGCATAGAATACTTTTAAGTATAAAAATAAACACAATATCTTAATACCAGTGCATTAGAAGAGGACTTCTTTCATACGATTGGTTCGTTTTGAATTTCGAGCAAAGCTACACGAGGGCTATCTGCGCTAGCTGTATTTAATTTAGCAGTGTAAGATTAGAGAGAAGGCATCTAGTCATTACCACCCACTGCCAACTCTTGGGCTACTCTTTTATCAACGAATAATCAGATTGACTGTCACATTATAACGCACCCACGGGTGACCCTCGGATTACGAGTGGAGTGCCTTAACCACCTGGCCATGCCGGGCCTCATACGTAACCTCCACGCTTGTTATGAAAGCAGACAGTAAGTTAACGGTGAGCATTTCAAAAATAATGTATCAAAGTACACTGAATATAAAAATTCAAAATATGAGAATCAGAGCAGTTTTATACCAAGACGTTATACTACTGAGACGACATTTTATCTTACAAGCTTCAGTTTTGTAAACCACATTTATTTTGAAACTTTTGCTCATAAAAATCACTTCTTAAGATTAATATTGAGGAACACTTATAATACCTTTAGCCCTAAGAGCACTTATATTCAACGAGCTTCAGAGTGGAAAAGTACATTTAGTTTACAAGTTTCTGTATCGAAAAGCACTTTAAGTGTTGCAAGCAGCCTTAATGTATATTTATCTTGTAACGTTTACATCCAAAAAACCCTATTGTTTGACACCTTTTACATTTTTATCTGATGAATTTCACATGTAATTCTTTTATTACGTATAGTTTTTACAGTCGTAAATATTCAGTAATTTTGTTTCCCCTTGTCCTTGTTTGACGTTATAAACCAGTGAGGACGCCTGGACATCCTCTTTAACAAAATTGTTGAAGTTTAAAGTTCGTTTATGGGAATTCGAGAGACATAAACGTGAATTTATTAGCTTATCAAAGAATGTTTCCTCCAGAAGTCACCTCCATAATATTATTTTTGTCCTTTATTTTTATGTTTCTAATTTTACTGGGGCTTCTAAAGATACCCAACTTTTTAGTTGGTTATTCCTTATAAATTAATGAGGAACAAATTCCGGTATCAAACCGACAGCTCTTAAAATAACTACTACAACTGGACTCGATAAGGCCTAAGTTTTAAAGAACATAACAAGGTTATTCATTACAAATTTCTAGGCGATTGTTATATAATTTATTCGATTTACTTGTTCAACTGAAAATAAGTACAACTCAAATACAGAAAACCTGTGAACGTAGATCTCACAAATAATGGTAATTAAAATAAATCTGTACACACTGGACTACAGTAAATAAATAAATGTGAAACACATAACTTGAGTGCACACTGGCCTGCAATACATAAAGGTTGTAGAAACAGAAAATTTTAAACACAGCTGTAAACTTTTAGGTACAAAAGTTTCTGTGAGCAATACTTAAATAAAACCATTTGTAAACGTTATTTCGTGTATTTGTTTGTTTTTGATCTGCGCTAGCCGTCCCTAATTTAGCAGTGTAAGACTAGAGGGAAGGCAGCTATTCATCACCACCCACCGCCAACTCTTGGGCTACTCTTTTATCATCGAATAGTGAGAATGACCGTCATATTATAATGCCCTCACGGCTGAAAGAGTGAGGAAGTGTGGTGCGACGGGGATTCGAACCCGTGACTCTCAGATTACGAGCCGCACGCCTTAACCCACTTGGCCATGGCGAGCCTGGTTCGTGTAAAGGTTGATACTGTGTAGAGGTAAATCATTTTGTAAACGTTGGTTCGTGTAAAGGTTGATACTGTGTAGAGGTAAATCATTTTGTAAACGTTGGTTCGTGTAAAAGTTGATACTGTGTAGAGGTAAATCATTTTGTAAACGTTGGTTCGTGTAAAGGTTGATACTGTGTAGAGGTAAATCATTTTGTAAACGTTGGTTCGTGTAAAGGTTGATACTGTGTAGAGGTAAATCATTTTGTAAACGTTGGTTCATGTAAAGGTTGATACTGTGTAGAGGTAAATCATTTTGTAAACGTTGGTTCGTGTAAAGGTTGATACTGTGTAGAGGTAAATCATTTTGTAAACGTTGGTTCATGTAAAGGTTGATACTGTGTAGAGGTAAATCATTTTGTAAACGTTGGTTCGTGTGAAGGTTGATACTGTGTAGAGGTAAATCATTTTGTAAACGTTGGTTCATGTAAAGGTTGATACTGTGTAGAGGTAAATCATTTTGTAAACGTTGGTTCGTGTAAAGGTTGATACTGTGTAGAGGTAAATCATTTTGTAAACGTTGGTTCGTGTAAAGGTTGATACTGTGTAGAGGTAAATCATTTTGTAAACGTTGGTTCGTGTAAAGGTTGATACTGTGTAGAGGTAAATCATTTTGTAAACGTTGGTTCGTGTAAAGGTTGATACTGTGTAGAGGTAAATCATTTTGTAAACGTTGGTTCGTGTAAAGGTTGATACTGTGTAGAGGTAAATCATTTTGTAAACGTTGGTTCGTGTAAAGGTTGATACTGTGTAGAGGTAAATCATTTTGTAAACGTTGGTTCGTGTAAAGGTTGATACTGTGTAGAGGTAAATCATTTTGTAAACGTTGGTTCGTGTAAAGGTTGATACTGTGTAGAGGTAAATCATTTTGTAAACGTTGGTTCGTGTAAAGGTTGATACTGTGTAGAGGTAAATCATTTTGTAAACGTTGGTTCGTGTAAAGGTTGATACTGTGTAGAGGTAAATCATTTTGTAAACGTTGGTTCGTGTAAAGGTTCATACTGAGTATAATTAAAACATTCATCTTGTAAACAATGTTTTTCTGTTAATAAACCCTAGAAAAAGTACGAAAAACGTTCATCTTGGAAATTAAACTTTAAATACAAAAACCACCAATAGAGTACTCTTGACGTTGATGGACATTCTTTCTCGAAATTCGTGGTTGAACACAGGTTTAGTTTTGAGACATTTTTTCCTAGATATTTCGTATACATGAACAATAATATTAGCTCGGAGGCTATTTATTGATATGGGTATTACGTCACTTAGGTACCGGAGAAGGAGTGACCGGTAGACAAAAGTCACAGCATGTGAAAGTTATATTACAATATTCTTACTTTCTCTAACGTTTGAGAAGGTTAGGATTAAATGTACACCTTAGAAATGTGGTAAAAATCTTTTCACCTGGTCGAACTGAATAAAATAAGCTTCTTGTAAAAGATAAACGATCAACATTGAAGATTCCTTTGTCATTCAAAGTTCTCAAATGTAACATGATGGATTGAATGAACTTTAAACAAGGAGCTCAACATGTGCGACAGCCGAGAGTTAACAGTTCAGTATTATACCTTTTATACAACTTGGATTCTACTGGCGTCGTTATTTCTAGCATTATATTTATCTTTGTATTCGGATAATGTCTCAGAGTAATGCAGAACGTTTAGGACTAAAGCGGATACCTGTAAGTAATGCTTTAATATACTGCTGTCTTTGTGAACCAGTCGGAACTTTGGTAACCCTGATAACGACGAATGGTCGTGAATTGTGATCACCTACTATTATGTGGTTCGTTTAGTTGTAAATGTGTAACCGAAAGGCCATACGTAAAAGTACCTAAGATAGAAACGGTCTAATAATACGCTGGCCCTTTCTTCACAACAATGAGTTCATTGAGATCGACAGAACATTCTGAGGGAACACATTTTTGCAAGTATAAGCAAGATTTCTGGTTGGTGAACAGGGTCACGTGGTCATCTTAATAGAACTGAGCTTTCTAAACTCGGGAGCATATGTCGTTTCACGGGATGAATTCCATCTACCCTCTACAGACTCATAGATCAAATAGTCCAAATACGTTCGTTGTTGCCATGGAAATTAGGTTTGTTGTTCTTTGAGGCAACACGCTGTCTTTATCCTCGGACATGTATGCCGGGATATTTAATGGCCAAAGTAAATTCTACATTGGTGGAATATCCCTCATTTATTTTAATATATCTCTAAAACATTTGTTGTAAGATCTCGAAGGACCAGCTATTCAACTAATGGTTTTCAAACCCCGTGAATTAATAATTATCTCGTGTATTAGACGAGCAAAAATGAATTAGTTTGAGTAAGACTAAAATTATTTTCACCTTGACGATAACGTGATATTTAACGCTGTAACAGTCATATATAAATAATAACGTTTAATTCATCACACTAAACGAGAAAATTAAAAGAAGACAAAGAGAAATCAGTTGGTTATTACTACATTAGCAAAACTGAAATAAATTATGGACGTCACGGTATCTCCATACATCGATCTATCTATCTGACCATCCACAAGTGGCTTAGCGGTAAGCTCGAAGGTTTATAGCAGGAACATTTGAGGTTTGATACCTGCGGTGAGAACAGAGCATATAACACTTTGTGAATTTTTTTTTACTTTAAAAAGTAAAATAATTATCAACCACAAAGCTACAGAAAGGGCTATCTGTTGTCTGCTCACCACCGGTATGTTTATCCAGTTTCTCATCTGTTGTCTGCTCACCACCGATATGTTTATCCAGTTTCTCATCTGTTGTCTGCTCACCACCGGTATGTATATCCAGTTTCTCATCTGTTGTCTGCTCACCACCGGTATGTATATCCAGTTTCTCGAGGTGAAAGTCCGTAAACATACTACTGAGGAGGCGGGAGGGGGATGGTGAGAGGTACTTGTATTAATAAGTAAACTAAAATAATACGAATAAAAAGAAGTTTAATTCATCAATATGTATACTTTATGGAGAGGAATTACAATTTCCAGTTTTGAGACATGTTTTAAAGACTCACAGTTTCTCTGGAGCTTGAAGGACGACGTGACACACTACAACAGAATAGTGTTGACTGATCTCCTTAACGATTATATTAACGAATCTGGTACAATGTACATGAACGACATTACGTGCAGTACAAAATATAATACATTACCGGTAGTTTGCATTTAACTTTAAATAAACCACTTAATTATTTATAACGAAAGGTGTTTCTAGAGGAGGGGTTCAAAAATAAATTAGAAATAGAAACTTTAAATTACACAGTATTGACAGACGTGTTCACACTACGTTAATGTACAAAGCTTTAACTCGTTTCCTCTTACCACCAGGGTGCGTTAGTTGTTGTTTAGCTCAAAGCTGCACAGTAGGCTCTTTGTGCTTTGCGAACTACAGGTATCGAAACCCACTTTTTAGCCTTCTATGCCTATAAACTTACCGCTAAGTCACTAGCGGGAGACTGTAGCGGACGTTTGAGTGAATAAAATAAATTATTGTAGTCAATGAACAATGTTTTATAAGTTGAAACTGCTGTCACTAATGGTTGTTTTCTTTGTTCGAAATGTGGTTTTATTTTATTTTTTTAACAACAGAGAGCGAGAGAAAGAGAGGAAATAAAAATGATAAAACATCATTACAAGCAGTTTATGCCAACCGTCAGGTGGCTCATAATATTTTTTTTTTCGCTGACAATGATGTTCAACAAAAATTCCTGAAATAATGGTGTCTCCAGTAAACAAGGAAGGACGTAAAAGGTACGACAAACCTATACCGAATTTAAGCTAAAATTTATTCGAATTTTCCAGCCTTCTGTCTAATATTTTGCACACGTAATCTAACCTTCTACAACATAGAAATATTCCGATTCTTTTTCTATTTTTTTCCTGCGTATATATACAAAACAGTTATCTTATTCCACGCGCAGTTAAAGATTTATTTTCTATTTCTTACCACTACTAGAGTTTGAAACTTGAAATCTAAACTTTTAAGGATGCTATGCTCTAGAGGTAAAACTCACTACTAGCGAGTTCGAATTCTCCTCACACCAAACATGCTCGCCTTTTCAACCAGGTGGCGTTATAATTTGACGGTCAATCACACTATTCGTTGATAAAAGAGTAGTCCAAGAGTTGGCGGTGGGTGGTGATGACTAGCTGCTTTCCCTCTAGTCTTAAATTGCTAAATTAGTGATGGCTAGCGCAGATAGCCCTCGCGTAGCCTTGCATGAAATTCAAAACAAAGCAAGCAAACTCACTACTGGCTGCATTTGTTATACTAAGTTGTGTTTTACGGCTACATTTATATTTCTCACATGTGTTAGAACATGAGATTGGATCATTTCTGTAAACAGGGAACAATAATGAATTAAAGAACTGATTAGGAAAGTCGTGAATGTTTACTGTTGCGTTATCAAATGTGTGAAATAGAAAACAACTAATTTAAAGTAAAACTTCAAAGCTTGGGAACTGTTTACAATGTTTGAAACACAAAACGAAACTGAAACAAAAAATACTGTGAAAAGTACGAGTAGATATCCAGGACTGATTTAAAAATGTGTAAAAAGAGAAGAAGGTACACATCTAATAGAGAACAAAGAGTAGATGATACAGCACAAAGACAAGAAGGTACACATCTGATATAGGACAAAGAGAAGAGGGTACACATCTGATAAAAGACAAAGAGAAGAAGGTGCGCATCTGATATAGGACAAAGAGAAGAGGGTACACATCTGATAAAAGACAAAGAGAAGAAGGTACACATCTGATATAGGACAAAGAGAAGAAGGTACACATCTGATATAGGACAAAGAGAAGAAGGTACACATCTGATAAAAGACAAAGAGAAGAAGGTGCACATCTGATAAAAGACAAAGAGAAGAAGGTACACATCTGATAAAAGACAAAGAGAAGAAGGTGCACATCTGATAAAAGACAAAGAGAAGAAGGTACACATCTGATACAGGCCAAAGTTTAGAAGGTACATATCTGATACAGGCCAAAGAGTAGAAGATACACGTCTCATACAGAACAAAGAGTAAATGATACACGTTTGTTACGGGATAAGTACAACAAGTCCACAACACTTAAGATTCGCTGGCTAAATTTTTTTTCTTTGATTAATCGTGATGACACGTGTGGTTCAAACAGTGATATATTATATTGTCCAAGATTGGAATTCCAACGTGAAGTGATAGTTTGGGGATTGGTTCGTTACAACAACAAGTTTATCGTCGCACGGACTACCACGTTGATGGTTCGAAAACAATTTCTGTTAGTAAATGAGATTGTGTTGGAAGGCAAAACCACTATGTTAGCTGTTCTTTTAAGGGTTGTTGTAGCATGTAACATGTGAAACTAAGCGCTCAGAAGAGACTGTACTAACAAGAAGAAAGAACAACAGCGAACTAAACCGTCACTCTTAAGTTTTTAGTACAGGAATATAATGGCCAAGTATTTCATTCCAATTCGTTATATATTAACAGTACCAGGTATCTAAGCCCAACGCATTCTAAAAAGTGGCTGCATATATCGGTCCTAGATGTTCTAAGGGGATAACAGTGACCATTCACGTCTCTTCAAAGTGTTGTTAAAAGATACCAATTTCAGATATCTAGGTCCAAAGTGTGTTAAGAAAAACACATTGACCAGTTATGTCAGTTCAAACTGCTGTCAGGAGATAATAGTAGCCACACGTCTCAGTTCAAAGTAATCTTAAAGTACACTGCGCAGGCGCTTTTCACCAACGTACTTTTTCAAAGAACAGTGATTACACGATTATTTTCTTACAGAGGTAAAGGTGGTAAATGATCCTCAATAAGAACAAGATTACCATATGTTTCCTGTAACATTTTATTAATGTATAAATTATACAATCCTGCGCCTCAAAACTGGATATGCTACCTAAGTTTTAAGTAAGCAATAAACATTTCCAATATATTCGAGTGACGAGATTCAACAGTAACAATTATATAACTAGGATATCAACTCCACGCCGTGTCTTGTTATCAGAGGTTAACTTAAGAGTTGCCTTGTTGTTTTGTTTTTGTTATTACACTTTTAACCATAAAATTAGCGGTGGATCCATTAAATTTTAAAACATTTTTATAACTCTTAACCTTAAATTCATGGATGGATCTATCAATTGTTTAAAACACATTCTTATAATTCTTAAACATAAAATTATCAAGGGTTCCATTACCTTTCTTGAAACACATTTTTATCATTTTTTATGCAACAAATTACTTGTTGTCTCTTGACTTTCTTGACAACAAGTTGTCTGATAATGCAATACGTTTATCTGTTTTTTGGAATTTCGGGTAAAGCTACACGAGGATTATCTGCGCTAGCCATCCCTAATTTACCAGTGTAAGACTAGAGGAAAGGCAGTTATTCATCACCACCCACCGCCAAAACTAGGGTTACTCCTCTACTAACGAATAGTGGGACTAACCACACAATTATAACGTCCCCACGGCTGAAAGGGTAAGCATGTTTGGTGCGACGGGGATTCGAACCCGCGACCCTCAGATTACGAGTCAAACGCCTTAACCCACCTGGCCATGCCGGGCTCACGAGGTACGTCCACACAGTACTTAAACAAAAGTAACACGAAAATTGCAAATAATTCTACTAACTGTCGTCGTGTTACCTTACGTATTTAACAAAGCACGATAGATCAAAACAAACCGCTTATTTGAAGGTTGTTTTTCAAGTGTATATAGCTGATATTATTCCTCAGTAAACTTTGATTTCACTGATGTATGTAAAGTTAGTTTACAAAAATAGCTGCACTCACTATTTCTCCACCGGCAAACTTGTACAAACATTGTTGTACACACACAACAATACCTTAGGTTGTTGACACAAACATCAGTGTTTTCAGGATCGTTTGTTTCATTTAACACAACCATCGGAAAGAGAATTCACTCGCTCCAAAACGTCACCGTTTTTTTCGCCACGTGTTGTCTAAATTCAGACGTTATATAAACTCAGATACAAAAACTTTGTTTCTCTCGCCATCTTGTAAGATAGCAAATTTTATTATTTTTTATTATTGTGGTTGTGTTTATTACTCATTTATTATCTCCTTCAATCGATAAATTTATCCATGAATTTTAATTGCATTAAAACACTAACTCACTTTCTAGCTAATCATCTGTATTTTGAGTAAATATAAATATGTATATGTGGTGAAACTGACAACACCTTCTCTGGAGGTGACGTTTATGTAAATATATGATCACATGAGGTGTATTCTCGTGATCTCCTCAGTGAACAAATACCATTCCAGAAATTTCACTAAGAGAGTAAGTCACGTGATAATTGGTGAATTGTTGCTGTTTATTACTCGATATTGTTATAATCACTGGAAGTTATTTTTGTGTTGTTGTTTTTAATTAGGTTTTCTTTCTGGTTCTTTTCCCTGATTCAATTACTTGATATAATATTGATATCTATGATATAATTTTTATTAACATTAGTGTCAATTTCTAACCAAGCACGTGTTTATTAACTATGCTTTAGTAAGTGTTGATTTATTTCTAATTGTTGTTATTTGTTTAAAAAAATGTTCGTTCCTTCTTGAACCCTGATTGTGTTTATTTTAGACCCCTTCGCTGGCGCCCGAACAAGGACTCGAACCCGGAAAAATTACGAGTCTTGTAATTTTAATGCCCAACGCATCAGTCTTACAGTTAACTTAGGAGCTGTCTGAAACCAACTACAGCTGTAAATTCCACTCTATTTAAGTATATTTTGTATTTTCGTAGTATAGTTTATTTCTACAGAATTTTGTGTTCAACTAAAATATCCTATGACACCTTTCGTACACATGACTGGTCCTAATCCATCATTCGAAGTATCAGTATCTAAAAAATAGTGTTCACCATTTCTTGGAACCTCCAAGACATGGGACGTACATACAACCTGCTTTAATTTCTGAAATACACATTCACAATGTGGAAATGGAGGAGTCCTTTTCCACGGACTCGGCATGGCCAGGTGGTTAAGGCACTCGATTCACAATCCGAGGGTCGCGGGTTCGAATCACCGTCACACCAAACATGCTCGCTCTTTCAGCCGTGGGGGCGTTATAAGTGACGATTAATCCCACTATTCGTTGGTAAAACAGTAGCCCAACAGTTAGCGGTGGGCGGTTATGACTAGCTGCCTTCCGTCTAGTCTTACACTGCAAAATTAGGGACGGCTAACGCAGATAGCTCTCGTATAGCTTTGCGCGAAATTCAAGCCAAACCGTTTCCACCTGATACGCTTCCCACGTAACTGATATAAAGGTTCACAACTGTAGCAAAGTTTGGAATGAGCTGATTGTCAGGCCCATATACTCAAGGATGTACTTAACCCTTTGCAGTTTCTTAGGATTGGGAAGTCTGTAACAGATCTCACTTTATCATCATTTGTGTGTGTGTTAATTCAGTGTTTCTCAAAACACAGTAATGCCATCAATGTAAGCCTTGGAGCATTCGGCTGCTAGTACTAAAGTAGTATGCACAAGGTGGCAGTGATGTAAAAATTTTATCTAAACTCAAACACACAACTTCATTACGTTGTTGTGTTTTCTGGCTCCAAATATTTTCCAAAGTCTTATTTGTCATGTTATTTTGTTTTACTAAGAGTTTGTCCCTCGGTGTAAAAAACTGGTTTCGATAATTGCGGTAACCAGAGCACAAAGTAGTCCATTGTGCAGCTTTGTGTTCAACAAACAAACAAACAAGCTAAGGGCGGATTAGATTTTATTGTGGTTTTTCTAATTTGTTTTCGGGCATAGCAAGGCCTGGTGATTAAGCCATTCGGCTTGCAATCTGAGGGTCGCGGGTTCAAATCTCCGTGAACTACCACTGTCTTGATCTTTCAGCCGTGGGGGAATTATAATATTCGGTCAATTCCACTACTCCTTGGTAAAAAGAGTAGCTCAAGAGTAGGCGGTGGGTGGTATTGGCTAGCTTCCTCTCCTGTAGTCTATCAGTATTCTTTTCTTTCGAGTTTGATATTTCTCAAATTATATCTGAAGTAAATAACATACTGAAACTGGTTAAAAATCAGTAGGTACCACACCAATACTGACAAGTACCAATAAATACCACTTCCAAATACTGAGAAGCTTCAATAAATACCACTGCCAGTACGTATAACACAGAACGTGTTATTATTAAAATCTGTTATATCTCCATGAGTCCACGTGTAAAATGAAATACATTCACCGTACTTTTCTTCCCGCTGTATTTTACTAACTACAAACCTGTTTTCTCCCCACTCGAGTACTTTCTTGACACAGACGTATTTTTAAATGTTTTAATTTTTTTCACTAAAATCACACTCGCACAAACATGAAAAAATAGGAAGTCACAGTAATCGCGGTAAACAATTGTAGTTGGGATGAGATTTGTGTTTGATCTTGCTGTTTCAGAATTACATTATTATCACATAGTTTGTTGTACGTTCCTTCCGCCGTGAAACAAATCACGAATTATTACAAACAAACATGCAACAAGAACCAAAAACTAGAAAATTGTTTCTTTTGAGAAAGAGTTAATGAACAACTGGAAGCGAACAACATTATTGTATTCAGATGAAAAACGAATTACTTCTAAGCCTAATTAAATTATTTCAGCTTTATTGTACCCTTCTGTAAATGCGCTTAAAAGCATTTCTGTAAAAGGAAGTAGAAACTTCCTTGTTCGACTTGTTTAAGTGAAACTATTATCTGAATGTATTAAGACTACAGCGACATGAAACTGAAATCATTGTTTATTACGTTACATTGAATACAGCGTTCTCTGTGTTCCAAGAGAGTTGGCGTCATCACGCATTTGAAGGGCTACGGACTTCGTGTGATAATTATGACTAAACCTAACTGACGTGGAGATGTTTATATTGATTTTTGAATTGCGGTATAATGGCCGTACCGTTTCAGTTCAAGTCTTTGACTCTCTGAAGACGCATAAATGTAACATTTTCCTAACTTTGCAAATAAGAATTCTTCCATGGATTGCTGTGTTTAAAGATTCTGTTTTATTTCCTTATTGTGTTAAGAAACGTACCATGGACAACCAATATTGTTACACTTGGATACTCTTACGTTCATTTATGACATGTGGTTCCTTTGGTTATTTCATATCATGTTGTAAAGCGACATCTAGATAATAAAAGTTTCAGAGATTTACAGGAATGTGGAAGAAGACGACTTCCGAATCGTTAATGACTTGCACAATAATCGAAACGATATTTTTCTTTGAAACGGGAATCACGGAACACATTTGCTCTGAAACCGATACGAAGAAATCGCTCAAGAACATTAAATAATTCTAGAATTCCAGCGTTTCATAAATCATTGTTTTAACTTGTGAAGAATGTTGTTAGATAATAGCTGTATACGTCATGATGGTTGTAGTTTGCTATCGATTGGTGGATCTGTCTCCTGCTTAAACATTATTGGTTTGTGATAAATGTATACGTCATATTGGTTGTATCTTGCTATCGATTGGTGGATCTATTTCCTGCTTAAACATTATTGGTTTATGATGGATGTATTGGTTGAATCTTGACAACGACTGATGGACTTGTCTTGTGACACACAGATTTGCTTAATTTCAAACAAAAAAATTCAAAATTAATTACACCTACAATTTAATGTAAATTTATTTTGTTACTTTGTGCTGAGGATATTAGACAGATAGATGACAACTACTGCCCTCTGGAAAACGTTCTTTAACTTATTATTTATCGTTATTCACTTTTGCACCTGTTGCTTCAGCGATAAGTACGAACATTTATCACGCTGTAATTCTAGTTTCGATACTCGTGGTGAAAACAGGACAGATAGCCTGTTGTGTAGCTTTGTGCGTTACACTAACCAACCTCCCAGACACATAAGACTTTTATATTAAATGTGTCATTAATCAGTGATATAAAAGTCTAAAATAAATTACATTTAGAGCATTAGTACGAGAACAGTAATTACTAGCTACAGATACAGCTGGAGCGACCTTTCGTGACTATTTTCGTTTAATTACTCATTAATGAAGTTTGGAATTAGAGCGGCCTCTATCGAATGCAGAACTGTACTTTCATGTACAGCACGTTGTAGCTAGAAATTAGGCTAAACCTTCCTTATTTATAGCTTCATAATCCTATATTTCCGAATGTCAACATTAGCTCTGACTTGAAAACGGGTATATCTGGTTCGACATCTTGAAAGGCAGTGTTACCGATAAATTACAACAATCACTTTCATTTGTTGAATTTCCTCAAAGCGGCTATAGGAGAGGACTCATGCATGTTTCACAGAAATAAAATAAAAACTTCCTTAAATCATCAGAGAACCTCTTAATGAATATTATTTTAGGTAAATTATGAAATAATAAAACAAATGGAACGACATCAGGTTCGCTGATTAATCTGATCATTAAAACAAATTTACATTAAATCAAAAATATAGATAATTTTGAAATTCCTTTTTTTTGCTTTAAAGAAGATTTGTTTGTAAAGAAGAATTGGTTTACTAACAAAATATAAATTAGGCAGATCTGTGTTTCACAAGTTCACCAATCGTTTATAAGAGATACAACTGACGCAAGGCATACACCTATCATAAACCAATAATATTCAAGCATGAGATAAATCCACCAATTGATGGCAAGATAAATATAATGTATACAGCTATCGTAAACCAGTAATGTTTATATTAACTTATATTACTCCGTAACTGTTGATCAAAAACTAAATTATAGCTTTAATTTAAAAAAACAAAGTTTCATTTTTTCAGAGCCAAAGAAATCTAACGTAATATTTTGGATAACAAATGATAATGTAAAAACATACGTTATTCATTGTTACGAGGTGTACGTATTTTGTGAAAAACAAATCTAAAACCTTGCACCGAAGCCATTTAGAACAGCTTGAAGTTGAAATAAAACATGGAAGTATTTTTATTTAATTAAGTTTTTCACTTATAATAAGAATGGTATTTGTAAGCTTGGCTCACGTGTTGTGACTAAGTTAACTTTATTTAAGACTATATATAAAGTGGGTGGTTTGAGTCTCACTTTCACGACTGAAGTTACGCCATAGCAGCTTTTGGACATCTACCATCAAATTATTTAGGTATCTTATACCTACTAGGATTTTTTGTATCGTCTACAATTGATTTGAATTCCATCTAGTTCGAGGGTTAACCATTAGGGTAATTTGCGTTGATTTACGAATTTTACTACTCGATTAGGTAACGATCCTAAAGGGTAACTATATGCTCTGACGGGGGTTCGAACCCCCGACCAGCAGCTTATAATACCTCTTCGGCTGAAAAAATCAAGCATGTTAGGTGACGGGGAATTAAACCCGAAATCTTAAGATTGCGAGTCAAACTCATTAACCACCGGGCCGTGGCATACCCGAAAACAAAAAGGTTTCGAAAAAACACAATAGGAGTTAAACTCTTCAGTCCTTAGGTTGTTTGTTAAACACAAAGCTATCTAGTAGATTACTAGTGTCATAGTTCTCAAATATTACGTGACCCTGAGGTCTTTTCAGAGATAAACGGTTTGGCATGTTTTCAATTTCGCTCAAAGCTACTCGAGGGCTATCTGCGTTAGCCGTCCCTAATTTTGCAGTGTAAAACCAGAGGGAAGGCAGTTAGTCATCACCACCCCCGCCAACTCTTAGGCAACTCTTTTACCAACAAATAGTGGGATTGAACGTTACATTATCATGCCTCCACGGCCGAAAGGGCGAGCATGTTTAGTGTGACGGGGATTCGAACCCGCGACCCTCAGATTACGAATCGAGTGCCTTAACCACCTGGCCATGCCGGGCAAGACATAAACGGAGGAGCACTTATTTTTTAAATTTATACAGCCAAACTCCCTATCTCTAGCTAATCGTAACATAATACACCTTTCTTTAAAGAGTAGTGTACCACGTGTGTGTTCTGTTACGAAATAGACATGAAATTGTAAGCTTGAAACACTCTATCGAGAACTAGGCATTTACAGAATAAATTACAGAATTTCAAAGCAAATAAACTACTGAAATGGGAAAAGAAAAACAAACAAACAATAAATCATTTACAGATGGAAAAAAACAAGACGTGTTGGATAATTTGGATGTGTTTTAACGTAACGTTTGTGGATGGAACAATAAAGACAAGGTTATGGTATCACCATCTGAGTCTCTTGTACGCAGAGACACCGTGTGTTTAATGTCTAAACAAAATTCTCTTTTACTAGAAGACATGTTTTACATCTCGCTATCGTTTTCTCAAACGTTCATCTCTCTATGTTCCTTCAAATATTAGTGCTTCTGGGTTAATCTTCCTTGGAGTATCTGTTCTTTCTTCTCCTAACTCATCCAAACTAGGTTGTTTCCCTGCATTGCTAACTGTCAAATAGGAAGACGAATTTATTTCATATCGTGGCTTGACTTTCAAACATGTTTTTATTCGAATTCCCCAAACACTTTCGTAGCATCACGTCTTTTTGTTCTCCTGAACTTCGCAAAGCGAGCCTAGACGCTCACATTGTTAGAGGATATTGTTTGGTGTAATGTTCTGTTAAGTACAAGAAAACATGAAACATGTTCCTTTACTCTAAAGTTGCCTGATAAATGTAAATAAAAGTATTTAACTAAACCTATTAAAAAATAGAAATTATTGTTTGAAAGTCAGCCTTGAGTTTGACTATAATGTACAACTAATCAATTATAGATCTGTAGAGAGATTAAATAAATAAATATATGTTCAGTGTTCCAGATGTACCTTGGTTATCTCGTTTGGCGGTTAAGAAAATGTAAAACATTCTAAAGATTAAATGTTAAAAACAGCACGACATCAGCACCACCATTCTGTTCCTGTGATAACATGTGTAATTAGGTGTGAGTGTTGAGAGTTAAAGATCCTGTGTTACTGTTTGTCTGCAATAAGATATGTACCTTAGATAACGTTACAGAGGTAACAACACGTTTATCAGTGTTAAACAAGTAACTGACTGAACATTGCGCTACGTTTTACATACAGCGGTAACAACACGTTTATAAGTGTTAAACATGTTTTATTTATGCTGCCAACAACACGTTTATTAGTGTAACCATGTAACCGACTGAATACTGCGCTACGTTTTACTTACAGTGGTAAGAACACGTTTATCAGTGTTAAACATGCTACTGAATGAACATTGCACTATGTTTTACCTATTCATAACAGCACGTTTATCAGTGATAAACATGTAATTGATTGAACACTGCGCTACGTTTTACTTACAGTTAACAAGAAATTTATCAGTGTTAAACATGTTACTCACTGAACACTAAGCTACGTTTTACTTACAGTGGTAACAACTCGTTTATCAGCGTTAAACATGAAACCGACTGAACATTGCGCTACGTTTTAACTTGTCATAAGAACACGTTTATCAGTGTTAAACTTGTTACTGACTGAACACTGAGCTACGTTTTACTTACAGTGGTAACAACTCGTTTATCAGTGTTAAACATGAAACCGACTGAACATTGCGCTACGTTTTAACTTGTCATAAGAACACGTTTATCAGTGTTAAACATGTAACTGACCAAACACTGCGCTACATTTTACTTACAGTATTAACAAGAAATTTATAAGTGTTAAACATGTAACTGATTAAACACTGCACTACGTTTTACTTACAGTAGTAACAATACTTTCATCAGCATGAAGCCAGGTCCTGTCGTAAACGTAACCATTACTACAACCTAGCGTGACGTGGTCCGAGTTCTTCATCACTGATCTGTTCTGGCCAGAATTCCTGACCTCTAACAAGGTACTCACGTTCGGATAGGTGACCCAGCACTGACCTCTGGAGCTCTGAGAAAACGGAGTTTGTCCTGTGGTCACAGCATTTGTACTTCTGGACACCCTGGATGAGTTGGATACACTGGGGTCGCACCAATAAAAGGGGGTATAGCCCATAAAGAGTTGCTCATAATAATGTGGCCCGAAGGATAAATGTGCAGGTACAAACACCAGCCACACCATAAGCATCTGGTACTTGTCGTATTCACCGACTATCTGGGCTATGCCGTCCCAGTCCATTTTGCTTGAGAGACAACAACGTACGTCCGTTTCTATCGACACGCGGCACCCGAATAAAGACACAGCTGGCGATCGAAATACTTTTATTCGAAGGAACGTATAACACACCGTGAGCCATGCTCAGAGTCAAAAAATAACAACTGAATCTCCGACGTAAACGTGTGTGATGAACACACGTTGGACACTCGTGAAACAGTGTCTCGTCCACTGACGGATAAGAATAAAAATGAGTTGCAATCAATCAGTTTACAACTTTCACAACAACTAAAGACTGACTGAGACAGTTATTGAAAATCGGTGAAAATTCACATATATTTGTTTCTGTTTTAGAGCCGTAGCACCTATGAACTCACAAACAAGGCTTAACACACAGTGTTACAGCATTTTCTTCCAAGAATGAACGATAAGACTGTCGTATAACCGTCTTCATAAATTATATTACTACCTTTCTCCTACACTGGTAAATTTGTAGGCTTATAAAGATAAATTTCGGTGCTCGAACTTGTGGTGGCGTAGCGCAGATAACCTATAGTTCGGTGTCACGCTTAAAAGAGTATGAACACAAATATTGTAACATGTTTATTCGTGCGCTTACTATCAACAATAGGGTAATTTCAGACGTAAGTGAAATGTTTCATCTACACTAAAAAGTAGTGCAGGTTCATAAACGTTAAAAATATAAAACTAAAGAATGCAATGAGATTTATTTTAGTTAATAAATGATTCGACTAACTTGTATATACAACCTGTACACCACTTGATAACATTTCTCAGGTATAACGTTTAAAATGAATGAAAACCAAAATTGTATCGCCATTTTCACACCTATCACTTATCCTTAAATGGCACCATATTGCTTTCTTATCTCTCTTCCAACAAAGTGCACCATATGACATGTTTATCTCTCTTCCAACAATGTTAACCTTATGTGATTCTTATCTCCTTTACAACAAAGTGCACCATATGACATGTTTATCTCTCTTCCAACAAAGGGCACCATATGACATGCTTATCTCTCTTCCAACAATGTTAACCTTATGTGATTCTTATCTCCTTTACAACAAAGTGCACCATATGACATGTTTATCTCTCTTCCAACAATGTTCACCTTATGTGATTCTTATCTCCCTTGCAACAAAGTGCACCATATGACATGTTTATCTCTCTTCCAACAAAGGGCACCATATGACATGCTTATCTCTCTTCCAACAATGTTAACCTTATGTGATTCTTATCTCCTTTACAACAAAGTGCACCATATGACATGTTTATCTCTCTTCCAACAATGTTCACCTTATGTGATTCTTATCTCCTTTACAACAAAGTGCACCATATGACATGTTTATCTCTCTTCCAACAATGTTCACCTTATGTGATTCTTATCTCCTTTACAACAAAGTGCACCATATGACATGTTTATCTCTCTTCCAACAATGTTCACCTTATGTGGTTCTTATCTTCCTTACAACAAAGTACACCATATATATGACTTGCTCATCTTACCCTTCAATTTTTGCTAAGACAAACGTATATACGTTTGCGAAGTATCCATAACGTTCTGCGCATGCCTATAATATCAACAGATATCGAAATAATTATATAAGACGCGACTATAGTTAATGAATAAACCTTACGTTCCAGGTTTGATGTGTGACGTACGATTTAGAAGCTGACGTGATCAGGGTGTCCAAACAAGGAAGCCTGGTTGACACTGGCGTTGATTTGGTACACGAGAGAGAATATTTCGTTATATTGAAACAAGTACTAAGTACGTATGATAGATTTAAACATTAGAGATATCCATTTCTCTAATATAAGCTACATTATTCAACAAATTATGTGCGTTCTAGACGTCTGGGGTATCTCTTGAAATCCTCTGAAATTTGTAGAGATTTAACATCTAAATATATGCAAATGCTACTGAATTTCTAGAGGATTCACGTACAAATTATATGGGTTTGTAGATATTTCACGTGTAAATCTGGCAGTTAACGTAAATATGTTTGGAGAATGTTAGTTTTTTTATATGCAAGAATACTATAGAGTTGTTTTATGATTTTACTTTACATGTTCAAGTCTCACATTGAATAAGTTCTCAAAGAATTTTCAGCGAAGTGTTATCCCCCATGAAAACAGGAAATACATTATTTTCGCAGATTTTACTATAAATACACCGTGCATCTATATTTATCTATAACATGATAGTGGTAATGTGTAAATATATATATACAGAATAATGTATCCATTCTTATTGGTTTTACGTGTTAAACACGAAGGCTGTCACTTTGTGGAGTTTATAAAGGTCAGTAACCACCATGAGGGTCAGATGTAGAAGAAAAAATCTCGCTAATGATTATAGTCGATTGATTATTGGATGAAATAACCCGATTAAGAAACTCGATGGATGTATAAATAGCAAATATAGTCCCAGCAACCTTAATGGTATTCATGGGCAGGCCCCAACCCATAAGCTGCTTTATGAATTTAAGACGTCAGCTGTCATAGTACTGTAGTGTCGAAACTAGAGTGAATGTAAGATGTCAGTTGTCATGGTACGGTAGTGTCGAAACTAGAATAAATGTAAGACATAAGTTGTCATGGTACTATAGTGTCGAAACAAGGGTAAATGTAAGACGTCAGCTGTCATGGTACTGTAATGTCAAAACTAGAGTGAATGTAAGACATCAGCTGTCATGGTACTGTAATGTCAAAACTAGAGTGAATGTAAGACATCAGTTGTCATGGTACTGTAGTGTCGAAAATATGGTGAATGTAAGACGTCAGCTGTCATGGTACTATAGTGTCGAAACAAGGGTAAATGTAAGACGTCAGCTGTCATGGTACTGTAATGTCAAAACTAGAGTGAATGTAAGACATCAGCTGTCATGGTACTGTAATGTCAAAACTAGAGTGAATGTAAGACATCAGTTGTCATGGTTCTGTAATGTCAAAACTAGAGTGAATGTAAGACGTCAGTTGTCATGGTACTGTAATGTCAAAACTAGAGTGAACGTAAGACGTCAGTTGTCATGGTACTGTAATGTCAAAACTAGAGTGAATGTAAGACGTCAGTTGTCATGGTACTGTAGTGTCAAAACTAGAGTGAATGTAAGACGTCAGTTGTCATGGTACTGTAGTGTCAAAACTGAGAAGAGAGCAACAAAACCCATTTCTCTGTAGTGGTGGGGTATCATGTTAGTTGTGAAGTGCAGTGGTGGGGTATCATGTCAGTTGTGAAGTGCAGTGGTGGGGTATCATGTTAGTTGTGAAGTGTAGTGGTGGGGTATCATGTCAGTTGTGAAGTGAAGTAGTGAGGTATCATGTTAGTTGTGAAGTGCAGTGGTGGGGTATCATGTTAGTTGTAAAGCGCAGTGGTGGGGTATCATGTCAGTTGGGAAATGTAGTGGTGGGGTATCATGTCAGTTGGGAAGTGCAGTGGTGGGGTATCATGTCAGTTGTGAAGTGAAGTAGTGAGGTATCATGTTAGTTGTGAAGTGCAGTGGTGGGGTATCATGTCAGTTGTGAAGTGCAGTGGTGGGGTATCATGTCAGTTGTGAAGTGCAGTGGTGGGGTATCATGTCAGTTGGGAAATGTAGTGGTGGGGTATCATGTCAGTTGGGAAGTGCAGTGGTGGGGTATCATGTCAGTTGTGAAGTGCAGTGGTGAGGTATCATGTTAGTTGTGAAGTGTAGTGGTGGGGTATCATGTCAGTTGTGAAGTGCAGCGGTGGGGTATCATGTTAGTTGTGAAGTGTAGTGGTAGGGTATCATGTTAAGTGGTGCAGTGGTGGGGTATCATGTCAGTTGTGAAGTGCAGTGGTGGGGTATCATGTCAGTTGTGAAGTGCAGTGGTGGGGTATCATGTCAGTTGGGAAGTGCAGTGGTGGGGTATCATGTCAGTTGTGAAGTGCAGTGGTGAGGTATCATGTTAGTTGTGAAGTGCAGTGGTGGGGTATCATGTCAGTTGTGAAGTGCAGTGGTGGGGTATCATGTTAGTTGTGAAGTGCAGTGGTGGGGTATCATGTTAGTTGTGAAGTGTAGTGGTGGGGTATCATGTTAGTTGTGAAGTGCAGTGGTGGGGTATCATGTTAGTTGTGAAGTGCAGTGGTGGGGTATCATGTAAGTTGTGAAGTGCAGTGGTGGGGTATCATGTCAGTTGTGAAGTGCAGTGGTGGGGTAACATGCCAGCTGTCAAGTGTAGTTGTGGTGTAACATACTGCATCGGTCCGTAGTTGTAACTTGTTCACTTCCTGACGTTTCATACAAACATTATTAATAATGTTTTCTTTTAATTAGTCAGTTAATTTTAACACGTTTGATAAGTTATTTTACAAAAAACACCCATCAACAAGCATAGTTAAATAGCAGCGATCAGAGCGAACTGTTGTAATAACAAGTAAACCATGAGCAGATATTAATGTCCTCTAGATGGGTAGACTATAACGGCAAACGACGTACCGTTCCACTAAATGTCTAATTTACATCACTCAACTTTATTTCAGTTATGTGAACTGAATGTTAATGAACTAATTGGTGAAAGCATTTTTCCACCCAGAGCGAAGTATGAAGTTTCACCAGTTCTAAATGTATTTGTTTAATATGTTGGTCTTTAACATTATCGATTCACTGTCTAGGTTATGGTTCTAATAGGTTGATAGACTTTCCTGGATTCGTTCGGAACCGCCCTTTATGCAGCTTTAGTGTAAAACACGAACACTTATTAGTGTGTAGGAGCGCACTATCGCCATCTTTAGATTCATGTTAAACTTATCAACCCTTTTAGCCCAAAATTATCAGTAGCCACGTAGTCAAAATTCTTAACTTCTACCAAGTGCGGGGATGAAGGAGGACTGTTTAGTCTCGAGCTCCCCTGGGGGTAATATTTCCTCAGAAATATTAACCTTATTCCAAAACAACTGCCAGAATTATGTGTGTGTGTGTGTACCGCCATCTGTTGGCGACATGAGAGCGTGTGTATAGTAAACATCACATTAATTTATATCCTCATTTCATCCACGTTTCGACAATTCTCATCTTTATCGGGAGCTGTCTGATTATTACAAACGTACTTAAGCAGTTATTTGTTCCTGAGACAGCCTGCTGCCTATAGACGATTCTAATCTTGAACTGATAAAGGAAAGTTGTTGGTGAACTACACCTGCAGTCAAGTCTCGGGTTACTTCTTTTATGAAACAATGAGATTTGAGAGTCACCCTTATTCCATCCATTTTGTTGATTCCACGCCATGTCTTTACAAGACATAGCCTATTTTTTTAACTCCAGTACCAGTGACGTACAGCTGAGTGGACTGGGACAAGTAAAATAAAATGTGTTATCCAAAGACAGAGCACCACGACGAAAGTCAGCCTCAAAGCCACTGATCTATGCTGCCTCTTATTACGTACCTACTTCCTCAAAACGCGAGTGTGTTTTAGTGTCAACAGATTCCAAACTATAAATTCTCAAAATCACAGTCTGAGTAAGCTAACCAACAGAACACAGGACACTCAGAATCTTGATAAAAGTCTAACACCAAATCATTGGGAAAATAACCGTAATACTATTTATAGAAGAATTGTTGTTGTGGAGCGGAAATTTGATTTTTGATTCTTTGTTTGTGAGATATCACCTGTTGTTAAAGTGTAGCAGAAGTTTGGTTTTTATTTCTGTGTTTATAAAATACAGCCTGTTGTTAAAATGAAGAAGTTTGGTTTTTATTTCTGTGTTTATAAAATACAGCCTGTTGTTAAAATGAAGAAGTTTGGTTTTTGTTTCTCCTTCAAATATTTTTGAATGAATTTCACGTTTGATTTTGTGTTACATCAACCCAAAACATTTACACTGTAATATAGACGTCCACAATGAAGAAAAACACAGATTATTTTACTCCTAATCATACACACGTTGAGTGTTTTACTTACGCGTAAGTAACATTAGATGATACTCTTGTTCTCAGCTGAGCTATGTGAAATGAACTCTGGGAAACAGACTGACTGGATGAAAAGGAGGAGAGTGTGTGTATTTGTATTAATTTTTCACATTCACTGTTAATAGGAAACGATTACAGGAAGAAATATTTATGTACAACTAAAATAAGGTAAGTACCTTGTAGACGCAGGTCGAATTTATTGTTTCATGTTCGATACAAACGCTAGAATTACTATACAATGCTAAATTTGCGAGTGATAAGGTTAGGAAGCGTCGGCCGTGGTCGTTAGGTGCTCACCTTGAAAGCACTCAAGCCAGACCTAGTTACTGCAATCGATGTGCCTAGTTTTTGGAGTTGCTTTCCTTAACGTTTGATTTTGTGTTACATCAACCCAAAACATTTACACTGTAATATAGACGTCCACAATGAAGAAAAACACAGATTATTTTACTCCTAATCATACACACGTTGAGTGTTTTACTTACGTGTAAGTAACATTGGATGATACTCTTGTTCTCAGCTGAGCTATGTGAAATGAACTCTGGGAAACAGACTGACTGGATGAAAAGGAGGAGAGTGTGTGTATTTGTATTAATTTTTCACATTCACTGTTAATAGGAAACGATTACAGGAAGAAATATTTATGTACAACTAAAATAAGGTAAGTACCTTGTAGACGCAGGTCGAATTTATTGTTTCATGTTCGATACGAACGCTATAATTACTATACAATGCTAAATTTGCGAGTGATAAGGTTAGGAAGCGTCGGCCGTGGTCGTTAGGTGCTCACCTTGCAAGCACTCAAGCCAGACCTAGTTACTGCAATCGATGTGCCTAGTTCTTGGAGTTGCTTTCCTTAACGATGAATAATGGTGAAATACAGATTTTTGTAAAAACATTTAAAGGTGATTTTACATTTTTAATGATTAACCTTTGCATACATGTGTACACTGAACTGTCATGTTCACATTCATGTCAGTGAAACAGAATACTGTACTCAATATTTTTTGTTGCTTGACAAAAATTGGAGTACTTAAATTTTCAAAACGTTTTTGAAACTTCACCTTTAGAGAAGAGTATTAAAGATTCATATTTTGTACATAATAATAAAAGTATGTAAACAGAAAAGACTTGTTGTTTAATGTATTCTTTAGCCTGCTGGTTAGGATGATTGTGTGTTTTTCTTATTGCAAAGCCACCTCGGGCTGTTTGTTGTGTTGGCCGAGGGGAATCGAACCTTTAGTTTTAGCATCGTAAATCCGAGTGTGTGTGTTAGTGTTTTCTTATAGCAAAGCCACATTGGACCATCTGCTGAGCCCACCCAGAGGAATCGAACCCCTTATTTTAGCGTTGTAAATCCGTAAACTTACCTCTGTCCCAGTGGGGTACTAGGACGACCGCCTCGCAATATAAGTTTTACTAATACGAGTCCCATCACTGGGCACAAACGTCTTTTAAGTCGTGGTAGAATTATATGATGGTCAATCGCATTATTCGATTATATTGTGAATTTGATTTAACTTCATTTTCGGGAAGTGTTTGAGAGGGTGCCGCACAAAGACTTGTTAGAAAAATTAAATCCATGGGGTGGGGGAAATTTTATTAACTTTGATTAAAAATTGGCTGGAGAGTAGAAAGCAAAGAGCAGAAATAAATGGAGTTAGATTTGACTGTACCATAGTTACAAGTTAGATTTGACTGTACCACAGTTACAAGTTAGATTTGACTGTACCACAGTTGCAAGTTAGATTTGACTGTACCACAGTTACAAGTGGTGTGTGCTGGGCACTCTGTTGTTTGTGATTTATATTAATGATATTGACTCTGGAATGACAAACAAAATATTGAAGTTTGTAGATTATATTAATATTTTTAGTGTGGCTAATTGTATCAGAGATACTACAGACTTACAGAGATTTAGATCATTTGATGTATTGGGTCAATACGTGACAGATGATGTTTAACTATCCAAAATATAAGGTGATCTGTGTAGGTTTTTACAGTTCAAATTGATGTTACATTTGAAATGGGAATATATTAAATAGTATTGTTGGATAAAAAAAATTTGGTATGTTGTTTAAAAAAATTACTTAAGTCACCTAAACAGTGTATTGTACCTAACAATAAGTCTAATAGGATACTGAGTAACATACATTGAAATATTGAATACAAGACAAGAGATATTATTCTTTCAGTATACAGATCACTCGTAAGGCCTCATTCAAGATATTGTGTGAGTTTGGGGCTCTTTCTCAAGAGAAGGTTCAGAGAAGAGCCACCAGGGTGATACCTAGGATGGTGGGATTGTTCTATAGGAGAGACTAAAATATTTAAACGTGTTTTATCTGGAGAGGAGAAAGATTAAAGGGAATTTGATTGAGATGTTTAAGATTACTAAAGGTAGTGATAAGAACATAAGTCCATCAAATGTTTTTGTGTTTATCAGTGAAAACAACAGGACAAAAATACATAATTCAAGTTTTACATGGTAAGAATCGTTTACAGTTTAGACCGTTTTACTTTTCAAACAGGATGGTTGGCTTTTGGAATAAGCTGCCTTTAAGGGTGGTGGAGACAGACAATTTAACTGAGTTCAAGAAACGTTTGAATAAATATAAGAGTAGTAAGGGATATCACTTTAATATTTATGAAATATATGATAAATTCCCTTCCCCTCCTCTGTCGTACCTAGTTTACGAAACGTTGGCGCACATAGCCCTAGAAAAGCTTTGCGTGAAATTCAACAAACATTTGCTATTGTAGATACGATACTACCTTTGAAAGATGCAAATATTTTTTCAGTTATTTATAAACATATCAGTATCTCTTAAATGCTCCATAGTTTATTAGTTAGTTTAAGGTGCATATCACCACGTTTTCTCGTTTTGTCCCAAAAAACTTAAACATAATTTAACACCAGCGTATTTAAGGTAACGTACATACAACATGGATATCGCTACGAGATTTCTTTTCAAACTATAACTGTTTTTTAATAATCAGAAGGCCGGTGATTACTTGTTACAATGTCGAATACTTCTACAGTTTATAAACACCTATAATATTTCTTCTGCCTGTTTTCCAGATTAAACTTACTGAAAAGAGTCAAGACAATTGAACTTAAGCCAAACTCATTTCTCCACTTTTCCTTCATGCATACTTTGTTTACTAGTTTTCGGAACTTTCTACATATATTTTAATATTTGCACAATCGAAGAGGTCATATATGGTATCATTGCAATGAAGTTGTCCAGCCTTCTGTATATTTCCACTTTCCTCACGGTAACTACTTCAAAACAGATTTAACGAAGCTTCACATTGGGATGAAAGGTCACAGGTTAGAAAACAACATAAATATGCAGTTTCTGCACAGAAGAAAACACATCCGCAAAACAAACACAAACAGCAAAAGAAACAAACAAGCCAATTGTCGGGGGGGGGGTCAGCCGTTATACTGGCGGTTATTGATATTATATTGTAATTAAGCCAGTATGCACAATTACGAGCGTTGTCTTGTGATCTGTGCGTAGAAATAAACGTTTCATTCTACGGTTGAACGAACTTTTAAGAATGAAAATGTACGTTAACTCTTATTAATCCGAACAGGCCTCACTGTTTTGCAAATTTTCTCGATTAGAATACTAATTGTTTAGAAAAGGAAAAGTTAATAACAGTTAATCCTGTGTAATAAGGAGCTCTACAATATTACAACTTAGTTATACTTAATAAGCTACTACTTAGAAACACAGAGAAAGGCATATTTAAAGCCGTCGTCCACTCTATCTGGTGTCGGAAGTAATAAAACCATGTATCATTTCTGTTAGATCATTCAACACTGCTGTACATGCACTCCTCACATGGTAGTAAGCCTAGTTTAACAGAGTCTGATTTCTCACCAGAGATGTTATTATGCGTCCACAGTGCAATAAACTCGGTCGTTACTGAAGGAAGTTGAGATTCAAGCAGCTATTTATATTCTTATGTGAATACTGAGAAAATATAAGATGTGTAATCAAAAGACCAACCTGTTTTTTTTTTTTTTTGGCTCCTAAAACCGAGGAGATGAAAGATTGAGAATAACTTTTTTTTTAGTCTTTCCTTGTAGATTTAGGCCTAGCGTGTGTATACATAATATACTCTCCAAGTCTCTTTCTTGTATAAAATTTCCATTTTAAAACATAAAATGGGTGTAGTCTGTATTACAAATCAATCAATTTAATCAATATTTCTTTGGAAAGAGGTGGATAAAAGGTGATATACAACATCAAAGAGTTCTAGCTCTGTCTGTGCAACGATCAGAAGTTACATAAATAATTCACGCTCGCTATAAGTGGCAGCTGAGGCCTTTTAACGTATCATGAAAACATCTCTTCTGCTAAAAGAAAAGGAGAAACGAATACGATATCTTAAAACGAATTTTAACTAAATCATTATCTTGTTACTGTTATTTTTAACAGTGGAAGTTTTGAACAGTTAATATTTTTTACGGTTAGTTTGTTCCCTTGTGTGACACAGATTACCCGTTTAAAAATAGTGAATAAACATATCAAACGAAAATATGTTCTAGAAGCGTCCGTTAATAAAATATAGTTCTTAAAAAAATAAATTTTGTTTTCTATAACCAACGAAAGAAAATCGTTATTTTTCGAGTCTTCGTTTAGTTCCATAGCATGGTTATTTTAAATGTAAGCATGGAAGATTTTCTTATTTTTAAACACAGCCAAATACTAAAAGAAGGAACAATTGCTTATCTCACAACACATATAGTCTAAAATCCTAGGTAGGGAATAACTGATGATTCTACAACATTCTAAAAAGTATAAATAGAGAAGAAGAGTTGATATTACAGAAGAGCTGCTCTAAAAACGTAACCAAGGAAGAACCAGTTCAGTTGGCTATAAATATAGATAGAGCATATTAAAACATCTGAAATTTGTTGTTCGTGTCATCAGTTATACTTGTTTCTCTTTATTTTTTCATTCTAATAGAGACTATTAAATCACAACTTCCTAATACTTCTTCTCGCGTTGAACCTTAGACAGCCTGAAAGTCAAACCTTAAGTTCAAACTACTTTGAAGTAGTTACTGTGAGGAAAGTGGAAATATACAGAAGGTTGAACAGCTTCATTGCAATGATACCATATATGACCTCTTCGATTGTGCAAATATTAAAATATATGAAGAAAGTTCCGAAAACTAGTAAACAAAGTATGCATGAAGGAAAAGTGGAGAAATGAGTTCGGCTTAAGTTCAATTGTCTTGACTCTTTTCAGTAAGTTTAATCTGGAAAACAGGCAGAAGAAATATTATAGGTGTTTATAAACTGTAGAATTATTCGACGTTGTAACAAGTATTCACCGGCCTTCTGATTATTAAAAAGCAGTTATAGTTTGAAAAGAAATCTCGTAGCGATATCCATGTTGTATGTACATTACCTTAAATGTTATTTCACACCTTTATAAGGAACGACATATCTCGATTTTGCCATTACTGCGTTAAGGTTAGCTCCACCTATTTTTTAATATAATGTTAGGGTTAGCTCCGCTTAGTTTTATAAGATAATGTTTACTGTGTTAGTGTCAGATCCGTTCGGTTTTATAAGAAACTGTTCACTGTGTTAGAGTTAGATCCGTTTTTTTATAAGATAGTATTCACTGTGTTAGGGTTAGTTCCGTTTGGTTTATTTGTTTTGAATTTCGCGCAAAGCTACTCGAAGGTTATCTGCGCTAGCCATCCCTAATTCAGCAGTGTAAGACAAGAGGGGAGGCAGCTAGCTAGTCATCACTGCTTATCACCAACTGTTGAGCTACTCTTTTACCAACAAATAGTGGGTGTAACTGTAACTTATAACGCCTCCACGGCTGAAAGGATGAACATTTTTGACGTGACGTTTAGTTTTGTTAGATAATGTTTGCTGTGGAGTTGTTCCACCTCATTTTTAAAATAATGTTTACTATGTTATGGTTTATTCCACTATTTTTAAAGAAAATGTTTACTGTATTAGAATCTGTTTCACCTCTATTTGTTTAGAATAATGTTCAGTGTATTCGGGTTTGTACCATCTATTTTTTTAAGATAATATTCCCTGTGTTATGGTTTGTTACACCTCCTTTTTTTAAGATAATGTTTACTGTGTTAGGGTTTGTTCTACCTATTTTTAAGATAATGTTTTCAATGTTTGGACTTCTTCCACTTATTTTTAAGGTAATATGTGGAGGTCCTTGAATAGTTGAAGGTCATATCGTTTTAAGTCAAGTTGTATCTCTGTTTCAAAATTTGATAATGTTAATTGAAGATAGGTTGGAACCATTTAAAAATTACAAAAAATACGTCCTATCGAGATCATTAAACAGATATTTAATACTAGGAGAAACTTACTCTAATCGTTTTCTAATGAGGGGATCACGAGAAACCTACTTTATTCGTTTTCTAATGAGGAGATCACGAGAAACCTACTTTAATATGCTAATGTTTTTCATCTTATAAACTTTTAAAAGTCCATTGTTGTTGTCTACAGTTGCTTGAACACCTTTCCTTCTTGACGCTGAGTTACTAATGTAGCTATAGAATCTCATCAAAGTAAAGGAAAACAAACCAGAACAGATATACAGTTTAGTGAAACACTGGTTGTTTAAAAAATAATACTAAAGATGAATAAAGAAATAATCACTGTTGAGGTAAATAAAAACACACAGCGGAAAGTAAGGGAATAACTTTATTACTTACAGAAGTAAGACAGAAACAATGGAAGGAGATAAACAATGACGTTTATGTTACTTTCTATAACAAAATAAGTGAAGATAAAAGGTAATAAAAATGGTAATACGACAACTAAGTGACAGAGGACTATTACATAACGGATATAAATAGAAGTTTCTTATTTGTGATTTATGACAACCCACAAACTTCTCACCACCACTAATTCATCACACATTCTTGGAACGGTTACATACCCCTGTAGACTCTGCTTCTTTGCAAGATTTCGATGTTTTCTGTTTTGTATTCTACATGAAAAGTGCCTCGCATGGATTAAGTACTTGGCAGTGATAGCTTCACAGAAAGAAATAAACATCTTATAGATAAAAGAAACTCTCTACATGCTTGATATTAGAAACTGGTGGCGATCAAAAGAAGAAAAAACACAAACAATCAATGGTAAGAGAATCGAATCTCGAGAGAGACAGAAAACTGAAACCTCTGAGATCTCAGGACCAGTTTATATGCACTTAGTGACCGTTACTGTTTACGCCAGGAATGATATGACCTCAAGTGTGTTTTCAAGTAGACTTTAGGACTGTTAAAATTTCATGTTTGAACAATGTTCATCGATAAATTAATATAGTTCAGTTGTTATTAATAATAATTCACACCCTGTAATTTCTTTTAAATTCCTTATAAAAGCAGTATTGTACCATAATAAAAATGGTAAACAGCAATTAAAGGCCTAACGCGTCTTATTTAGTGAGTGAAATTGTGATGCCGCCTGAGTTATTCACTAAACCTGATAACGTCAGAGTTCTTCATGAGGTGGATCAGTTATTTACCGAATCCCGATACCAAAGGTAATGGTTAAAATCTGTTGTCTTCTCAGTCAGTTATTAACTCTTCATGACCGCAGAATAATTAACAAAAAATTCTTGCTCTGTGTTATATGAAAGATGTGGAAATGTTCACCGTTCAAATAATTAATAGACAATGTCGAATAACAACTAGACAACAGTTACAAGGTCAGATAAGATCGTTCTAGGAACGTCTTGTAATGTAGCTTACATTAGAACAATTTAAACTTACTTGTTAGAATCAAAATCAAAACATTTATTTTAATTTCTTTCTAATCAAAATTATTGTTTCATTATTTATTCTCTTTCATTGAAAAATCACGACATCGCCACAAGTCATTTTGCTCAATAAAATAATGCACGTGTTTCACACGTACAACACTATAGAGTAAAAAGTTTTATGTAAACAAAGATGTTTAAAAATCTAGAATATCTGTAACGCCAATAACAAACAGTTGGATAGCACATAACAACTAGAAATAACTGATGTGTCAATTTACTTTTACTACATAACTTATTTGATATCTCTTTCAAACAATAGTCATTGTTTACTTTCTGCTTTAATAAACAATACAATACAACGTTGTCTCTGCAGACTTGAGACTAGAAAAGTTTTATTTCAGTTAACAATATAATGCCATGTTCTCTCTAGAGACTAGAAATTTCTATTTCATAAACAATGTAACATGATGTTCTCTCTAGAGACTAGAAATCGCTGTCTCAGTAAACAATATAATACAACGTTCTCTCCAGAGAACTGATAGCATAAATAACGAGATAATAGTCATAGAAGACATCACATACAAGTAGAAATAAACAGATAATAGTCATGGAAGACTTTACTTAATAGACAGATAATAATTATGGAAACTTTATTTAATAACAGAAATAGACAGATAATAGTCATGGAAAACTTCATCTAATAGCAGTAATAAACAGATAATAGTCATGGAAAACTTCATCTAATAGCAGTAATAAACAGATAATAGTCATGGAAAACTTCATCTAATAGCAGTAATAAACAGATAATAGTCATGGAAAACTTCATCTAATAGCAGTAATAAACAGATAATAGTCATGGAAAACTTCATCTAATAGCAGTAATAAACAGATAATAGTCACGGAAAACTTCATTTAATAGCAGTAATAAACAGATAATAGTCATGAAAACTTTAATTAATAGCAGTAATAAACAGAATGATCATGGAAACTTTACTTAATAGCAGAAATAGACAGATAATAGTCATGGAAAGTTCAATGACAGAACTAGCAAGATAATAGTCTTGGAAGACTTTACTTAATATTGGAAATACTAAGTCTTGGATGACTTAATAGCAGAGATATGTAGTGTATTTTAAATTCAATATAGAAAATGAACGATTCTACGTTTGTATTTTGAAAGACGATAGAATAACAACAACAATAATAATACGTTCTTTGTAATTACCAAATGGCCTGCCACCGTATACAGTACAGATTTCAAAATATTTAAGGCTCCATCTGACGGCGAAACGAGCGTTAAAATGATGTATATGTTTAGCTGACGTAAAAGGTACGTAACCGAATAAATGATGTGAAAACTTTCAAGTCAAATAAAATGTTATGTTGGAAGATTTGCTGTTACTCTGCTTGTTTTTGATGTTTTGGATTAAAAACAAAAAGAGTACAAAACATTCAGGTCAATAAAGGTTTCGTCGAAATATATCCATCAATCATATCTCCCTCTATCTATCCATCTTCAGTGAAATATTGTCTCTCACTCCTGTTGCTTTCTTTCGACAGGAAAACAAATTTTGATATAGAACTTTCTTTTTTCTTCGGAATTTCCAAACAACCGTGAAATAGCCTTTTTTTTTCATTTTGGAAAAGTTTAGTCGTGGGGAAAAATTGATTTGTTTGCGCTTTTCAATACATTAGACATCAACCAGGTGGCGCTAAAAAGGTTGACGTACGTTTTGTTAAAGATATACAGAAATGTTTGTTTTTGAATTTCGCGCAAAGCTACACGAGAGCTATCTGCGCTAGCCGTCCCTAATTTAGCAGTGTAAGACTAGAAAGAAGGCAGCTAGTCATCACCACCCAACGCCAACTCTTGGGCTACTATTTTACCAACGAGTAGTGGGATTGATTGTAACATTACAACGTCCCTATGGCTGAAAGGGCGAGCATGTTTGGTGCGACAGGGATTCGAACCTGCGACCCTCAGATTACGAATCGAACGCCTTAATCCACCTGGCCATATGTAGAATGCAATAATGGAGAACACAAGAAATAAATATATGTATTTTTTTATTATTATTTGAAACCTCAGAAAACGATATTTTTAATTCGATCCAGAAGTATTAACACAAATTTATGTATAAGAAAATATTAAAGCATTCTTAGTTTCTTTTCTATTTATTTTTTCTCGTTAACTTTAAATATTTTATGTGTTCAATTTCGTCTTTTAGAGAAAGTTTTTAAGTATCGTTAACATTTTAAACAGTTTTATATCGACGCTCCTGCCATCTACAGGAAGTTAGAGACAACGTTTCGGAGTTCTTTATCAAGCTTTCAATGTTATTTGGAACTTTCCAACTTATCTGGTGGTGCGAAAATATTTCATTGTGTCCCCTTTCTAAACATGCGTTTTTTTACACCCCCCATTAAATTTAACTTACTTATCAGGTTTTCGCAGTATTTTTTTTCAAACTGTTTCTTAAATGTGCACTTTTAAATATGATTTCTATTTCATGCCCTTCTTAGGGGTGTTTGTGGGGCAAACACAGAATGGGCCCACAATTAAAACGTATTAATGAGCCGAGGAAAGTTATGAAAACTGTTGGTAATTCTGAGATCAGCTTCTAACTTAAATGACGTCAGATAAAGAACTCATTATGCGCAGAATCCAAAACGTTGTCTCGAAAAGAAGACTGGATTAAAACCATAACAAGAAGACTAGATATTCTCCAGTATCATAATTTTCTATTAAGAGTCACAATAAGAAAGAGAGAGAAAACGTTGATAAAATATTAACGTAACAAATGGAATATTGACAAGAAAAAATGAAAAGATTCTTTATGATCGGAGATTTCAACCTTCAAAGAAAGTGACTTATATGGTATATCTATTATTTTATGAGAAGTGGTATAGCAGTACACCATGGCACAAGCTCCCATCCATATAATGTGTCTGTTTTCAACGCTTTCATTGTTAAGGTGAAAGTGTATATGGTGATTATGGTGAGCTTTATACAAATAATAAAAACAGACCTCCGATAAAGAACAAGATGTGTTGTTTATTTTGTTTTTAATGACTAAAATATATAAAAGATATATCCAATCGAAATATGCTTATATGATCAAATCACTGGCCCGGCATGGCCAGGTGGTTAAGGCACTCGACTTTAATCTGAGGATCGGGGGTTGGAATCCCCGTCACACCAAACTTGGTCGCCCTCTCACTCATTCGTTTGTTTTTTTGAATTTCGCACAAAGCTGGACGAGGATTACCTGCGCTAACCGTCTCTAATCTAGCAGTGTAAGACTAGAGGGAAGGCAGCTAGTCATCACCACCCACCGCCAACTCTTGGGCTACACTTTTACCAACGAAGAGTGGGATTAACTGTAATATCACAACGTCCCTATGGCTGAAAGGGCGAGCATGTTTGGTGCGACGGGGATTCGAACCCGCGACCTGGGCCTATAATGGCGTAGAATCAGTGATCATTCTTTGTTAAAATGTGGTAATATAGATTCACAAAGTATTTTGTTGAAAGTTTCAGTAATATAGAGTTTTTAAACACATAAATATCTATACAATCGTAAATATTTATCATACTTGACGATGTTTCTTTTTTTGTTTAATTAAGCACAAAGCTACACAATGGGCTATCTGTGCTCTGCTCACCACGGGTATCGAAACCCGGATTTTAGCGTTGTAAGTCCGCAGGCATACCGCTGAGTCACTAGGGGGTCGTACTTGACAAGATAGATTACCGAAAATAAAAGAAAAATTATTTCATACTGTCGCATTAAATATTGTTCGTATAAAAACTGGCATAGTAATGGTGGAATTGTAATTATATCAAGAGTGGAACTACAGATGTTAAAAGTAATACTGCAGAAAATCTTCGCTTGATGTAACAGCAATTCTTTAGAAACAACAATAAAAAGAGAATGTATAACGCGCTGGAACTACAAGCTACAAAGAACTGTATGCAGCGCATGGTAGGCACGTGACAGATACGTGATGGTAGATAGCTCGTTAAAACTGTTTTACAGTGCACAGTATAGCCTCATTAATTAGGAAAAGTAAGAAAAGATAAGTTTTCTGCTAAAAAACAGCCTTGATAGAATATTGTACACAGTGGTACCTCGGTTCTCGAACTTAATCCGTTCCAGAAGGCTGTTCGAAACCGAATCAATTTTTCCCATACGAAATACTGTAAATTAAATTAGTCCGTTACAAACATCCAAAAATTACGCATTATGAAGCATTTTTAGTAAAAATATTGCTTATTTATACCTGTATAATAATACTTACATGCACAAAGTCAACCAAAAAACTATAAACACAATAAAAAAACAATAAATGAAAATTTAACAGCACTTTACCTGTGCTGAGGAGAGCTGATGGCGTAAGTGAAAGGTGGTGAGGAACGTGGAGAGTACGAGGGTTATTATTGTTTGGAAGGGGAGTCATCTACCATAAAGACGTCAGGTGACTCTCCTTCTGGGGTTCTTTCTCTTTTCTGTCTCTTTGCACCGCTACAACCTGCTTGAGACTCACTGGACCTATTTCTCACTAAAAACTTGTCTTATGAGGTTTGTTTTGCCTGCATTTTAAAATGCAGTTTCTGAAGTAAGACATGGCATTGTCATAGAAAAAGTTTATGCTGCGGTTTGCTACAGCTTTGTCAGGGTGAAAATTTTCCACAAAACTTTGTAACTCTCCCCATTTTCCACACATTTCCTTGATTAGTGAACTAGGAACATCCTCCCTCTCTTCCCTTCTCCTTATCTGAAGACACTTCCTCAGTTGCCTTCTGTTGCTGCTCCTTCTAAAGGTCTTGAAGTTCTTCCGTGGTGAGCTCAGTGTTGTGGTCTTCCACCAACTTCTCCACATCATCACCACTCACATTCAAGCCCATACACTTGCCGAGTGAGACAATATCCTCGACAACAGGCTCAGCCTCAAAGCATTCAAAGTCTCTATCTGCAACTGAGTCTGGCCACAATTTCTTCCAGGCTGAGTTCATGGTCCTCAAAGACACTTCCCTCCAGGTTTTGTCTATAATTCTCAAGAAATGGAGGATATTAAAGTGATTTTTTCAGAACTCTCTGAGGGTCAACTCTGTGTCAGAGGTCACTTCAAAGCACCTTTGAAACAGTGCTTTGGTATAGAGTTTCTTAAAGTTCGATATGACCTGTTGGTCCATGGGCTGAATGAGAGGAGTCGTGTTAGGGGGCAGGAGCTTCACCATAATAAAACTGTACTCCACCACCAACCTGTCCTCCAAGCCTGGTGGGTGAGCAGGTGCATTGTGCATCACAAGAAGGACCTTGAGTGGCAACTGTTTTTCCGTGAGGTAATTCTTTACACTTGGGGCAAACACTTCATGGACCCACTCCATAAAAAAATGCCTGGTTACCCATGCTTTACTATTAGCCCTCTACATGACATTTAGTTTACTTTTCAGAACATTATATTTCTTAAAAACCCTCGGGTTCTCAGAATGGTACACAAGCAAAGGCTTAAGTTGTAAGTCCCCACTTGTGTTACTACATAACAATACGTAGAGTTAACCTGTCCTTCATTAGCTTGTGTCCTAGCAGTGACTTCTCCTCTTTGGTGATGTAGGTCCTCTTTGGCATTTTATTCCAAAAGAGGCCTGTCTCATCACAGTTGAACACTTGTTAGGGAATTAAACCCTCAGCTTCTACCTAGTCCTTAAATTCCCTAATAAATTTATCAGCAGCGTCTTTGTTAGAACTGGCATCCTCCCCATATCTCAACACACTATGTATGCCACTTCTCTTCCTAAATTTTTCAAACCACCCTCTCGTTCCAAGGGTGTTTTCAGGAGGTCAGCATGCAACTGCTTTGCTTTCTCACAAATGATGGTCTCAGAAATCTGTCACCAACTAACTGTTTTTCGTTTACCCAAATCAGCAACAGTTTTTCTACTTCTTCCATTGTTTGTGATCTTTGTTTCATAAGCACTGTCCCTCCTTTTGCAACATCAGCTCCTTTGATGACCTCTTTATTTTTCAGAATGGTGCAGACTGTAGACTTCTCCATACCAAACTGTGTAGCAAAGTCAGACACGCGAACACCACTCTCATACTTCGCTATGAGATCTTATTTCACCTGTATTGTGGCTCTAACAAACTTTCTTTTGGGTTTGCTGCTTTCATTATCCTTCTTTGACCCCATGGTGGCTTATTTAATCAGAATATTCAGAAAAAAAACCGAAAACGTTCACACCAGATTTTAGCGACAGGTGCGGGTAAAATGTTTTGGGCAAGCTTGGCGTGGGCCGAAAATGGTCGAAGGGTCGTTTGGGTCATCAGTCGGGTTATTTTGGGGGTTCGGGCCACGACAGCTTGGTTTGGGAACCGAGTTTATGTTTGACAACTGAGATATTTTTTATCAAACAGTATGTTCGAAAACCGAATTGTTCGAGAAGGGAGTCGTTCGAGAACCGAGGTACTACTGCAATTGAAAAATACGTTTACAAGCCATATCGTGGATGGAGTTCTGTTTTGATCTACGACACGCTACTAAAACACAAGAGGCACGAAAAGAAAAGTGAAACCAACATGAACACAAATAAAATAAATATTTCCAAATGTTAGTTTATAATATACTTCCATTAATTTCTTAACTAAATGCCAACATGACTTAGATTTAGGTACATACATTAAAAATTTAAATAAACACTAAATCACCGACCCATATAGAATAGTGCCTATTTTCTCGCCATTTCAGTCATGGGAGCGTTATAATGGTACAGTCAATCCCACTCTTCGTTGGTAGAAGAGTAGCCCGAGAGTTGGCGGTGAGTGGTGATGACTAGCTGTCTTCCGGTTAGCGCACATAGCTCTCTAGTAACTTTGCGGGAAATTCAAAAAACAAACAAGCCTATTTTTTATATAAATGATAATATTTTTTTGTGATAACATAGGTTCTCGTCGACTCAGATGTAAACAGTATCGCCCATTACACAGTTCCAATTCAGTTGAGCCTGAAATGTCTTCAATGGTTTGTTTGACACGAAGAGCAAATATAAACTGCAGACTGATTGTGCTCTACTCACCGCGGGTATCGAAATCCGAATTTTGACATTGAAAGCCGTGAGACTTACCGCTGCGTCACTTAACACTGATCGCGCAACTCCTTGTTACAATAGAAAGTGTGACGTCTAGAAGACGAAAAATCAATTTCCATGGCAACAGAGAATCATGGTAATTATAAGATGTGATTGGCATCAGTTTAGGATGTCTTCTTTAGATCTTGTTCACTGATTATTTTATTCAAAGATGTTTGATGTTCCGAATAAGTGACACTCAGACTTACTGGACACCTGAGAATTACTAATGTAACAAAAAGGCGGGTGCTTTATATAGATGGCGCAGCGGTGGAGGGAAGGCTCGTAACATTAAAACCAGGTTTTAATACCATCGATGGGCACGTAACAAATAGTCCATTGTGTAGCTTTATGAGTGATAACTAAGAAACAAACATCAATGAGTATTTGTTCCAGGCGTTATACCATCCAATTTAAGTTGAACAATAATTAATTATAAATGATTTACGAGAGAGTTTTTGTCAATATTTCATTCGTGAAATTGACAGTTTAGGTTGTCTTCGTTATAGAAAGAATAAACAAAGTGAG
Organism: Tachypleus tridentatus; assembly: GCF_004210375.1. Classification (NCBI taxonomy): domain Eukaryota; kingdom Metazoa; phylum Arthropoda; class Merostomata; order Xiphosura; family Limulidae; genus Tachypleus; species Tachypleus tridentatus. Next base: position 206,844,819 of record NC_134837.1, read on the forward strand.
TAACAGACGTTGTAGAATTATACTGTCTTCTTCGTCAAAGAAGATGGTAAGACATTGGTAAATGTTCCAGAGCATTATGCTATCTTCATGGTGGAATGAAGTGGTAAAGATACTGGTAAATGTACCATAACATTGTTCTACCTTCATGATGGAATGAATTGGTAAAGACACCGGTAAATGTACTAGAACATTGTTCTATCTTCATGATGATTCGAATGAAGTAGTAAAGACGTCACCAAATGTAATAGAATGTTGTTCAGTTTTCAATGAAGAAAAAAGGCCCAGCATGGCTAGGTGGTTAAGGGACTCGACTAGTAATCTAAGGGTCGCGGATTCGAATCCTCGTCGCACCAAACATCCTTGCTCTTTTAGCCATGGGGGCGTTATAATGTAACTGTCAATCTCACTGTTCGTTTGTAAAAGAGTTGCTCAAGAATTGGCGGTAGGTGGTGATGACTAGCTTCCTTCTCTCTAGTCTTACACTGCAATATTAGGGACGGTGATGCAGATAGCCCTCGTGTAGCTTTACGCGAAATTAAAAAACAAACAAGCAATATTGAAGTTGTCGTCGAATGTTTTAGACGGCTCGTTAAAACACCACGAGGGGGCAGTGCTTCTGTTAATTGTAATAGATTTAAACTATTTCGCGTTAAATATTTAACTAGGTATTTTCTACCAGAGGGCGATGTGCTAGAAACTCTTACTACACTGTTCCATACTTCATCTCCTTCGTGACAATTTCACAAAGAGAAAGCGTTTTAGGGTTAACATTGAATACTCTTAAGCCTATAAAAACGGACATTATTGTGGCATTGAGCCGAATGTTTATTACAGACAATAAATTGGAAACTATTTCATTAGTTGACGTTTTTGTACTGTTCGTGGAGAAACAGACATATTAGATTCTTTCGAGGCGTGATTTTCATGCAAGTTTAATACCACTTGGTATCGATATAAAATATCAGTGATAGGCCAGTTCTTTGCTCTGAAGTTTTGTTTTTAAGTTACCGAAAAACAGACGCTTTAGAAATAATATAAAACAGGTGGATTACATGGATTACACAGAAAGAAAACAAACAGATATGAATATGTTTCTCAATTTAGGATGTTACTAAACTAGTGCGTTATTATTAATTTGATAAAAATGCGGAAAAATTATTACAGATATTTTAATGTTTTGTAAGCCTTATGCAGAGAAATACAACAACTTTTCACACTTCCGTACATAAGACATACAACAAAACTATGGCAGAGCGCTGAATAGAGACAAAATAAAAATGTACCTTAATGATAAAGGTATCCGCAAAAGTGAAATGCATACATTGGCAGGGATACAATGTTTACTCGGATTTCACCTTTATTCTTAAGCCTCACTGAAACAAAATAAAAAACAACAGCTTATTTTAACCAGACCTCTGGTGATGATTTGTGTAACTAAGCTTGACTTCATTATTCCCGTTATCATAACGCTTTGCGATAGCGAAATACTATCAACTGCGTCTATTTATGTTCTAATTAGACGAATAGAAATTTTTCTCCTAGAAATGAATACCCCTCGAATTAAAAAATAAAAAGTAAAAAAACTTTGACCCACCACTAATCTAAAGACACCAATTAAGGAGATTTGAAGAGAAGAGAAGAACCGTGATGTTTTCGTTAGAGTTGAAACCCAGGCTGGATATTGCAATAGAACACCAAACTACTGAGAAGATAACAAACTAGTAGTTTACCGTACAGAGTGTTGTGAGTTGATAGTAGCCTAGTACTTCACGATATAGAGTGTTGTGAGTTGATAGTAGCCATGTAGTTTACCATACAGAGTGTTGTGATTTGATAATAGCCGAGACGTTTACCCTACAGTGTTTTGAGTTGATAGTACCCTAGAAGTTTACCATATAAATGTTGTGAGTTGATAGTAGCCTAGTAGTTTATCATACAGAGTGTTGTGAGTTGATAGTAGCCTAGTAGTTTACCATACAGAATGTTGTGAGTTGATAGTAGCCTAGTCGTTTACCATACAGTGTTGTGATTTGATAATAGCCGAGACGTTTACCATACAGTGTTGTGAGTTGATAGTAGTCTAGTAGTTTATCACACAGAGTGTTGTGAGTTGATTGCAGCCTAGTGGATTACCATACAGAATGTTGTGAGTTGATAGTAGCCTAGTCGTTTACCATACAGAGTGTTGTGTTTTGATAATAGCCGAGACGTGTACCATACAGTGTTGTGAGTTGATACTACCCTAGAAGTTTACCATATAAATGTTGTGAGTTGATAGTAGCCTAGTAGTTTATCACACAGAGTGTTGTGAGTTGATAGCAGCCTAGTAGTTTACCATACAGAATGTTGTGAGTTGATAGTAGCCTAGTCGTTTACCATACAGAGTGTTGTTAATTGATAGTAGCCTAGTAGTTTATCACACAGAGTGTTGTGAGTTGATAGCAGCCTAGTAGTTTACCATACAGAATGTTGTGAGTTGATAGAGGCCTAGTCGTTTACCATACAGAGTGTTGTTAATTGATAGTAGCCTAGTAGTTTATCACACAGAGTGTTGTGAGTTGATAGCAGCCTAGTAGTTTACCATACAGAATGTTGTGAGTTGATAGTAGCCTAGTCGTTTATCACACAGAGTGTTGTTAATTGATAGTAGCCTAGTAGTTTATCACACAGAGTGTTGTGATTTCATAGTAGCCTACTAGTTTACCATGTAGAGTGTTTGTAAGTTGATAGTAGCCATGTAGTTTAAATCTATAACTAAACTCATATTTTTATATACAATGTCTATATCTATTACTGAACTCTAATACCTTTATGTATATTGTCTATATTTATTACTGAATTCTAATATTTATATAGATTGTCTATATCTATTACTGAATTCTAATATTTATATAGATTGCCTACATCTATTACTAAACTCTAATATTTATATAGATTGTCTATATAACTCTAATATTTATATAGATTGTCTATATTTATTACTACACTCTAATATTTATATAGATTGTCTATATTTATTACTGAATTCTAATATTTATATAGATTGCCTATATCTATTACTAAACTCTAATATTTATATAGATTGTCTATAGGCATTACTGATCTCTGATATTTATATAGATTGTCTATATTTATTACTACACTCTAATATTTATATAGATTGTCTATATTTATTACTGAATTCTAATATTTATATAGATTGCCTATATCTATTACTAAACTCTAATATTTATATAGATTGTCTATAGGCATGATTGTCTATATTTATTACTACACTCTAATATTTATATAGATTGTCTATATTTATTACTGAATTCTAATATTTATATAGATTGCCTATATCTATTACTAAACTCTAATATTTATGTAGATTGTCTATAGGCATTACTCATCTCTGATATTTATATAAATTGTCTATATCTATTACTGAACTCTAATATTTATATAGATTGTCTATATCTATTACTGAACTACACTACTTACATATAAATGTTCTTGTCATCTCACATTTTTGTTCTGTCAGATAAAGAATGAGTCAATGGTATAAGAAACCCGTTGTAATACTTAATGATAAAAGAAACCTGTTGTTATAGTTAATGATATAAGAAACCCGTTTTAATAGTTAATGGTAAAAGAAACCCGTTGTAATAGTTAATGGTAAAAGAAACCTGTTGTTATAGTTAATGATATAAGAAACCTGTTGTTATAGTTAATGATATAAAAAACCTGTTGTAATAGTTAATGGTAAAAGAAACCTGTTGTTATAGTTAATGATATAAGAAACCTGTTGTTATAGTTAATGATATAAGAAACCTGTTGTAATAGTTAATGATATAAGAAACCTGTTGTTATAGTTAATGATATAAGAAACCTGTTGTAATAGTTAATGATATAATAAACCTGTTGTTATAGTTAATGGTAAAATAAACCTGTTGTTATAGTTAATGATTAAATAAACCTGTTGTTATAGTTAATGATTAAATATAACCTGTTGTTATAGTTAATGGTAAAATAAACCTGTTGTTATAGTTAATGGTAAAATAAACCTGTTGTTATAGTTAATGATTAAATATAACTGTTGTTATAGTTAATGGTAAAATAAACCTGTTGTTATAGTTAATGGTAAAATAAACCTGTTGTTATAGTTAATGATTAAATAAACCTGTTGTTATAGTTAATGGTAAAATAAACCTGTTGTTATAGTTAATGATTAAATATAACCTGTTGTTATAGTTAATGGTAAAATAAACCTGTTGTTATAGTTAATGGTAAAATAAACCTGTTGTTATTGTTAATGATATGATAATTTTTAACTCTAAAACGTCCATCACTCCTTTTTTAAAACCAGAAAAAGATATATTGATTAGTCTTTTTCAAGGCCGTTTTGTAGAGAGATATGGCATGAGGAACGTCTTTCGGTCCACCCAAGTCAACGAACAAGCGTAATACACACATGAAACATTTCTTAACCGTCGGTTTATTGCAAGTGCACGCGCTCAACAATTCTTCTTCTCACACAACTACTCGTGCCTAATGTTTATGTTTTTAAAAAGCAATAAAAATGTGATTGAATATTCCTTCTGTGCTTTAACTAGTCTCTTAGCATTTTATACTATTTTTAAAAATAAAACACTGTAACTTCTAATCTTTGTAACACAAAGACAACTTCAAAAACTCTGAGAAGGCTAAGAAGAAATAAACCACGATAAAAACTTACTCTTTTAACAAAGTTACCTTAACAGTGTGTAACAATTACAGTTTAAGTGACACAAAATATTAAAATAACCATATTTTCAAGTATAACATATAAACTTGAAATAACAATAATGACTTTAAAGTAACTATAACAACTTTAAAATAATAATAACTTTAATATAACAATAACAACTTTAAAGTAACAATAATAAGTTTAATGTAACAATAACAACTTCTAAGTAACAAATATGACTTTAAAGTAACAATAATAACTTTAATGTAATAATAACAATATTTAACTAACAAAAATGACTTTAAAGTAACAATAATAAGTCTAAAGTAACAATAATAACTTGAAAGAAATAATAAAGACTTTAATGTAACAATAATAATTTTAAAGTAACAATAATAACTTTAATGTAACAATAACTATAAAGTTATAATAACAACCACACAGAAACAATTATAACTTTAATGTAGCAATAACAACTATAAAGTTATAATAACAATCACACGGTAACAATAATAACTTTAATGTGACAATAACAACTATAAAGTTATAATAACAATCACACGATAACAATAACATATTTAAAGTAGCAAAAACAACTACAAAGTATAGATAAGTTTGAAGTCCTGAATATGAAAAGTTTCTTTTTCCAAGTTCACAAACGCCTTATGTTTGCTTCTCATTAGTTTCCAGAACCTTCTAACAGCGTCTATCTCTCTAAGTATTGAACAGTCGAAGATCTATGTATATTCGCACTAATGGTTCCTACTAAAGCTTGTTCAGCTATAAAGATGCCATACATCGTGTTGGGCTACATTACAACTGAGCCTTTGACTTACAGGAAACGATATTGACAACAAAGGTAATGTTCTGATTAAAATCCTGTTATCTTACTGGTCCTGACAGAGATATTTGTCATAGCGATCAATCCATGCAACAAAAACTAATTTCTTTGGAAGGAAACAAAAGAATTAGGATCATTATTTTAACATGTGACGTTGTCTAAAGATATTCACAGACGACAAACAAGCTACACAGACCATTTTCATGTTTAAAATACCAGTAATATTATACTTATCAGAATAAAGCTTATACTAGTTTGGTTATTATTCCATCTTAGTGCCGTTTAATGTTAGGCATAAATAAAATATTATATTAAATAAACATTTTGTAGAAAACTAAAATAATATGCTTTATTTTAAGATGCCATCTGGTGGCAGGTAAAATCAAATATTGTTAATGTTAGTCTCGTGATGTCTATTGCTTTAATATGTAGATAGACGTTAATTGAGACTTTATAAATATTCTCTATAACTAGCTGTCGTCCATTGGTGGAATAGTGGTAAGTCTACGGGGCTCTATTCACAGCGGTGAACACAATACACAGCATGATTTGACTCTTCTGTAATACAAATTCCCAAACTTAGCTGTTATAATTGGTATTCATATAGATGCAGAAAACTAATAACGTACTTTCTAAGTTCACTTGTGTTATAAAGAATGAGACACCATTCAGATTGATCGATTCATTTATTTTATACAGACTATAGTTCTCTTTTTGTTACAACAACCTCAAAACTTCCTTATACCGGCTATAGTTCTCATTTTGTTACAACGACCTCAAAACTAACTTATACCAGCGATAGTCCTCTCCTTCTTACAACAACCTCAAAACTTCCTTATACTGGCTATAGTCCTCTCTTTGTTACAACAACCTCAAAACTTCCTTATACCGGCTATAGTTCCCATTTTGTTACAACAACCTCAAAACTAACTTATACCAGCGTTAGTCCTCTCCTTCTTACAACAACCTCAAAACTTCCTTATACTGGCTATAGTCCTCTCTTTGTTACAACAACCTCAAAACTTCCTTATACCGGCTATAGTTCCTATTTTGTTACAACAACCTCAAAACTAACTTATACCAGCGATAGTCCTCTCCTTCTTACAACAACCTCAAAACTTCCTTATACTGGCTATAGTCCTCTCTTTGTTACAACAACCTCAAAACTTCCTTATACCGGCTATAGTTCCCATTTTGTTACAACAACCTCAAAACTAACTTATACCAGCGTTAGTCCTCTCCTTCTTACAACAACCTCAAAACTTCCTTATACTGGCTATAGTCGTCCTATCCTTGTTACAATAACCTCAAAAGTTAAATATACCAGCTATAGTCCTTAAAAACCTCAAAAACTTATTTATACCGGCTATAGTTCTTTCTTTGTTACAATAGCCTCAAAACTTACTTATACCACCTGTAGTCTTCTCTATTTGTTACAACAATCTCAAAACTTACTTATGCAGGCTATAGTTTTCTCCTTCTTACAACAACCTCAAAACTTCCTTATACTGGCTATAGTCCTCTCTTTGTTACAACAATCTCAAACGTTAGTTATCCCGCCTATAGTTCTCCCTTTGTTACAACAACATAAAAACTGACTTATACCAACAATTGTTTTCTTATTGTTAAAACAACCTCAAAACTTACTTATACCACCTGTAGTTCTTTCTTTGTTACAATAGCCTCAAAATTTACTTATACCACCTGTAGTCTCTTCTATTTGTTACAACAATCTCAAAACTTACACATACAAGCTATAGTCCTCTCCTTGTTACAACAACCTGAAAACTTACTTATACCAGCTATAGTAGGCCCCCATGGCCAAGCGTGTTAAGGCGTGCAACTCATAATCTGAGGTTCACAAGTTCGCATCCCCGTCGCACCAAACATGCTCGCCCTTTACGCCGTGGGAACGTTATAATGTTACGGTCAATCCCACTATTCTTTGGTAAAAGAGTAGCCCAACAGTTGGCGGTGGGTGGTGATGACTAGTCTTACACTGCTAAATTACGGACGGCTAGAACACAGAGCCCTCGAGTAGCTTTGTGCGAAATCAAAAACAAAAAAATAAAAAAATACCAGCTATAGTCCTCACTTTGTTACAACAACCTCAAAACTTACCTATACCGGCTATAGTTCTCTCTTTGTTACAACAACCTTAAAACTTATTTATACCGACTATAGTTCTTTCTTTCTTACAACAACCTCAAAACTGACTTATATCAACTATAGTTCTATCTTTATTAAAACAACCTCAAAACTTACTTGTACCGACTATAGTTCTATCTTTTTTACAACAATCTCAAAACGTACTTATAACAGCTGTAGTCTTCTCTTTGTTACATAAACCTCAAAGCTTACTTATACTGACTATAGTTCTATCTTTATTAAAACAACCTCAAAACTTACTTGTACCGACTATAATTCTCTCTTTGTTAATACAGTTTCAAAACTTACTTATACCGACTATAGTTCTCTCTTTGTTACAAAAACTTCAAACTTACTTATACCAACTATAGTTCTCTCTTTGTTACAACAACCGTAAAACTTACTTATACCGACGAAAGTTCTCTCTTTGTTACAAAAACCTAAAAACTGACTTATACCGTCTATAGTTCTCTCTTTGTTACAAAACATTAAACTTACTTTCCAGCTAGTCTTCTCTTTGTTACAACAGCTTCAAAACTATATACCGTCTATAGTTCTCTCTTTGTTACAAAACATCAAAACTCTTATACTCTTTCAACAATCTCAAAACTTACTGTTACAAAAACTTACTTATTCCAGCTGTAAAACTGAAACTTATACCGTCTATAGTTCTCTCTTTGTTACAAAAACATCAAAACTTACTTATTCCAGCTGTAGTCTTCTCTTTGTTACAAAAACATCAAAACTTACTTATTCCAGCTGTAGTCTTCTCTTTGTTACAACAGCTTCAAACAGCTTCACTTACTTATACCGGCTATTACTTATTCCAGTTCTATCTTTTATACCGGCTAACAACAATCTCAAAACTTACTTATTCCAGCTGTAGTCTTCTCTTTGTTACAACAGCTTCAAAACTTACTTATTCCAGCTGTAGTCTTCTCTTTGTTACAACAGCTTCAAAACTTACTTATACCGACTATAGTTCTATCTTTATTAAAACAACCTTTATACTCTCTTTGTTACAACAACCTCAAAACTTACTTATACCGATCTATAGTTCTCTCTTTGTTACAAAAACATCAAAACTTACTTATTCCAGCTGTAGTCTTCTCTTTGTTACAACAGCTTCAAAACTTACTTATACCGGCTATAGTTCTATCTTTTTTACAACAATCTCAAAACTTACTTATTCCAGCTGTAGTCTTCTCTTTGTTACAACAGCTTCAAAACTTACTTATACCGGCTATAGTTCTATCTTTTTTACAACAATCTCAAAACGTACTTATAACAGCTGTAGTCTTCTCTTTGTTAAATAAACCTCAAAGCTTACTTATACTGACTATAGTTCTATCTTTATTAAAACAACCTCAAAACTTACTTGTACCGACTATAGTTCTCTCTTTGTTACAACAACCTCAAAACTTACTTTTACCGATTATAATTCTCTCTTTGTTAATACAATTTCAAAACTTACTTGTACCGACTATAGTTCTCTCTTTGTTACAAAAACCTCAAAACTTACTTATACCGGTTATATTGCTCTCTTTGTTACCTCATTTTCAATCTTACCTATTCCTGTCACTGCGTTCTGTTTATTTTAGTTAACTTAGTTTGGATTAGTGCTAAACCAAAACGTAATAAGTATAGAACCAGAAATTTCACAATTTTGTCTTTGACTGGACTACAAGTTCTAGATGCCAAATGGTTACTTGAATTATCACGCCCATCAGTACTCTAACTTGGGAAACACCTAGGTGAGTATTGTCTCTCCTTACTATTCTCGAAACAATGCGAATAGAACACATTGTTTTTATTCTAAATATTTTCCTGCTTCGCGCGTTTCGAGTTGCCAAAAAAAAAAAAAAAGAGTAAAAATCGCTTTTAAGTTAAATCCAAAAATCTGTGGTTTTCATTTCGGAAACAATCATATGATTTGTTACTAGCATCGATTTTTAAGAGCGGTCGAACAGATGATATATATTCATGTAATTCCCCGCGGATATAAGAAAACCAGAAAGAGCGTTGTGTTAAATAAGAAAACATTAAGCAAAATTGTAGGTTTCGGTGTCATGGGCTACATGGGATTATTGTCGGAATGTCCAGCTATCTGGACCACGTGCAGAAGAAAGAAAGTGAGCGTTCCCAACCGCATACAATTGTGTATTACTAATTCATAGTTTGAAGGTGTAATATACTGTTGAAAAGATGGGCGGAGGCAGAAAAAAAGCAGAAAGAACATCAGAAAAAAATCAAAATAGGCTTAGATTTAACAGATGCCTTCGAAGGAATTTCAGAGTTATAAGTCTAAAGCATGTGATTGGTATTTAACGTATGTTTTATCTCTTTGTGAAAAGTCCGTCGTTCGAAAGTTTTTGTTGTTGTTTTTTTCAAAAAAATGTTGTTCGAATTCGAAAAACGATCTATTTCGTTTTAGGGTGTAACTTACAATATTTAGCTAAATGTTTCATTAATATGAAGAGACATCTATTACGAATTTTATTTTCTTTTATTACTATAGCAGCCCATTCCCAGCGGGTTATCGGTAAGTTTGAGGTTTTATAAAGTAAAATATTCACGGTTTGATCCCTGCGGTAGGCACAACATAGGCAGTCCTTTGTAATCCTTTACCTTTTATTGCAGAAAAAAGGAGAAAATTTTAAATCCATTCATTTTTTAAAACCTGCGAGGCGGGGATTAAGAGAGTAGGCGTGTGCTGAGAGGTTGTTTTATCCCACATGACATGTGACGTAATTTATTCTAAGAAATTTGGCCTAACTTCAGTGTCTGCATGATTATAACAAAAGAAAACTGATTTATTATGAAAGAGTTTGAAACAACTAAACAAACGGTGGTTCACTACGAGAGCGTAAACATAGATATACAATTCGTTTGTTGGTAATTAAGCACATAGCTACACCATGTGTTATCTGTGCTCTTACCACTACGGGTATCGAAACCCGGTTTCTAGCGTTGCAAGAGCAGTAAAGATTTCGTTCAGCATTGAAGGAATATACATATAGAAGGATTGTAGCAGTTCCTCCTATATAGAAGGATTGTAGCTGTTCCTCCTATATGTATAACATTGTAACTGTTCCTTCTATATGTATAGTATTGTAGCTGTTCCTTCTATATGTATAGCAATGCTAAGACGACTTCTTTACTGCTCTTGCAACGCTAGAAACAGGGTTTCGATACCCGTAGTGGTAAGAGCACAGATAGCACATGGTGTAGCTATGTGCTTAATTACCAACAAATGAATTGTCGTTACTGTGTTCACACTCTGGTAGCGAACCACCGTTTGTTTAATTGTTTCACACTAATTTATAATAAATCAGTTTTGTTTTTGTAGTCCAGTCAAAGACAAAATTGTGAAATTTCCGGTTCGATATTTATTAAGTTACAGCTTATCACCAGTCCAAACTACGTTAACTAAAATGAACAGAAAACTGTGGCCGCTATGAGTAAGACTTGAGATAGCTCTTATTCGATACGAGACATAAAAAAGCTGTACCCTTGTCATGTCCCTAACACTGTCTATATCACAACCCAGGGGGTGGGAAAGCCATAAATCAGGGAATTGACTAAAACAGATAAGTCCGTACACCTCTACTAACACTAAGTCCAGTGCAATACACTTTCCACTACTTCACAAGCCTTCTTCCGTATGCACGTGAATCATGTCAAACTTAGTAGATTCTGTAAACAACTTCCGTGCGAGATGAAGTGGTTTTATCGTAAAATCCAGTTTCCTTGAGCTGACGTGTTCTTTTCCCTACAGGCACTGTCACTAACAAGTCTGTTTGTCCGAACAGAACATCGTGTGAATTTAATCTAAACTTTTATGTCCGTGTTCGAACCCTAAAAATCGATTGATTTTTTTAACTCCAAAATAAAACTTATTTTCTGGAAGAAACTAGACAAACTTTTATGAAACACATGAATTACGACTTGCTTTGTAACATACTGCCCTTTATTGGTACCAACATTTATATACATATATTTTGTATATGAGAGATAGATACACCTATAAAGCAAAGTGTATTTGTAAACTGTTTTTCGAATTCGTGCACAGCTACTGCGCTAGACATCCCTGATTTAGCAGTATAAGACAAGAGGGAAGGCAACTAGTCATCACCATCCACCACCAACTCATGGGTTAGTCTTTTACTAACGAAAAGTGGGATTTAGTGTCACCTTATAACGCCCTCACGGCTAAAATGGTGAGAATGTTTTGTGTGAGGAGGATTCAAACCCGCGACCCACAGATTACGAGTCGAGTGCCCTAACCCTAACCGGGCCATATATGTGAGACATATACACCTATAAAAGAGAATGTATAAGAAATACAAACTTATAAAAAGGTTGGTTACGCTGTAACAGCGATTTCGTATACTAATTCTGTAGCACAGTGCTTCCCAAACCGCGGAAGGGTCTCGGGTGTGCTGAGAAAGTTTTATAAATATTAAATAATTTTTATTTACTGATAAAACTTCATTATCCATTTAATATATTTCAAGTTTGATTTATTTTCTCTTTGACACATATTATAACAATAATTTCTGCCTATCTTAGTTGGGAGTGGGGTGTCACTACACTTACCATACGGACTTATTTACACATATTGTTAAAAGTCTGTTGCATTAAAAGTGTGACGCGAGTTGACAATGTTCAGAAAGCAGTGCCGTGGCACAGCGAAATGTTCGTTAACTCAAACCGGCTTTCGATACCTATTGTGTGCAGAGTACAGATAACCCATTGTGGAGCTTTGTGCTTAATTACAAACAAACAAACACTAGTAGATGCGAGACATGGCGTCATGTATTACTTGCACACTTGGTTCACGCAAGTTTTCGACCATACGACGGCGCAATGCCATTTGGGTATATTAAGGTAGGAGCATCCTTTACAAGACGAACATTTTTATAGCAAAACACATTACACGCAAAACCCTGGATTCACCAGTTTTAAAGACTTCTATATTACTGCAACGTGAACTGTCCCTTGTTGACGTTAGTAATGTAGGCTGATAGTTCTTTATGGTAGGCCCACACTTATAACTTTATGTTGACGTTAGTAATGTAGGGTTATAGTTCTGTATGTAAGCCTACACTTATACTTTATGTTAACGTTAGTAATGTAGGCTTATAGTTCTTTATGGTAGGCATACACTTAGAACTTTATATTGACGTTAGTAATGTAGGCTTATTGTTCTGTATATAAACCTACACTTATAACTCTATGTTGGCGTTAGTAATGTAGGGTTATAGTTCTGTATGTAAACCTACTTTTATAACTTTATATTGACCTTAGTCATGTAGGCTTATAATCCTGTATAGTAAATCTACAGTTAGAACTTTATGTTGACGTTAGTAATGTAGGGTTATAGTTCTGTTAGAAGTGCTACAAAGTACCCACTTTAGGTGAAACATCACAAGTCTTAATGAACTTCACTGAAAACTAAGAAATGATAGGAAAGAAACAAAACAAAATTCGCTTTAAACAACAAGCGGTTTAATTTTGTACACTCTAGCAGTAGCTTGACAATAAATATAATTGGTGTCTTAGTTTTAATGTGGGTATAATATTATAACGTAAAGAAGACGGAATGTCATGGGTAAAGATAACCTTCTTTCTATAATAAACTTTTAAAAAGTTCGGTTTATTTTAAAGCAAAGTTCTTTCTCTGTAACACTTTGAATGGTGATTGAGAGTTTGATATATGTTATTTCTTTTTTCAAGAAGCTAGCCAGAGATTTATACATTCTGTGTGTGAAACTATTCTTTAGGGTGTTATATGTGATTTCCCCCTATCTCTTGGCTTCTTTACTGTACACGTGACTATCTCAGTTTCCAGATCCTATCAGGAAGGCCTTTTTCTTATTATTATTTTATTTTCTTATCGTAGGTAAACGAACAGTAACTAGTACTTAAAAGTTTTAAGATAGCCATGTTTACAGAACGTGCATTCTCTCCACCACTACACAACTTCCATGTTTAGAAGCAAAGGAACAAATGGAAACGATTTACAATTTCCACACTGTTATTGTGAGTTGTTAAAAAAGGGAAGTGATATACGTATAACGTTCCTTTTTACTTGTCGGCTTGGCTTTTCCGTTTAGCTTCCTCAGGTGTTCCTTAGAAAGACTGATAGATATATCAGAAGACATCTATTACTTTGACTCATAAACAAACTTACGCCCATCCGAGTTAAGCAGTCCGAAATAACAAACACCGAATTTTATTTTCCTGACATTAAATGTTTGTTGTAGACTACACTAAACGCCCTGGAAAACTTTAACGGTGCTGTTAACTACCAATATTCGAACCCTAAAACGGATGAAAGTCGTCTAATAAGCCCCACCAATCAGTCACAGCCTCAAGGGTTATCTTATAATATACCAATAATATTAGAAAACAGGATTATCTGATAATATTAAAAAAAACAGAATTATCTGGTGATATTAAAAAGATAACTATATGATTTCTGTAAAAAATTGGCTCATACCAATTTAAACATAACACATTTTTGTTTATTATTGTAATAAATAACACACAGGTTTAAAAATACATTTCGTGCTTCATACCGGCAGCTTATCACATCCTTTCTTTGCCTCATTCGATTTAATGGTTCTCTCTCACATCACTCTGTCTTTTTGTTTCTTTCACTATCTTTTAGATTTCCTTCTTAAATACACCTGAACAAGCTTTTTTTTTCTACCATCTAAATCTATTTCTCGTAATTAGTTTTAGGATGTTTCATAATCATAGGGATGTTCCATAATATCACAGTGACTCAACAATAAAAGTGACCGCTCCTTCTAATCAATTTCCAACGCCGTAGCTCAGACACGCGTAATACTACACGTATTCTCATATCTCTAAAACCCCAAATAATGTTTCCTACACCAAACTTCATAAAATAGTCTCAACGATAAATAAACAGAATTATAAATGATTATGCTAAATGATGAGATTTGTGGAAAAAACAGAAACACAAGAATAATGTGACAATGTGTTCTGTAAAACTGTACTTTAGTCATGTTTCTACTTGTATCGGGGAGAAACGTTTACTTAATTGTCAAGGTTTCTAGTCACTGCCAAACATATTTATCCCCCTGGGCTTAATCCAGAAAAAAGAAAAAAAGAAACTCTTAATAAAAACTAAGTACATCTGGATCAGTGTTCCAAATTAAACATTCCATGATCAGAACTAATGTGCATAGTTGAAATCATCTAAACATATTACATAATTTATATTTATGATGTAAAAGGCATCTATAATCCACTGTTCTATGCTCTCAGTGAAACAAGAAAGGTAATTTTCAGTATCAGTTCAGATCATTTCTTTAAAAGATGATTTGCAACAATGCTTTTTCTTCTGCAATTAACAACTGTCTGTTGCAGGTTTAATCAATTTTTCACAAGGATTTATCTCTAGCATTATGTGGCAGAGATTCTTTCCAACTTGAGGGAAATTGAATAATATTTTTACTGTCAATTATGAGCTTTATAGTATTGCTGGATATCACGACCACTTTATATCTACATAATGATCTTTAAGGTGATAAAGAAACCATAACAATATTTCGACCATCCTAAGTTTCTTTTACTTCAAGCTTTTACTGTGTTTTAAAGTATTAGTTTTCCCCAATTACTTTGTCGCATTCTTTCTTTTCTGAACTGCTTTGTTTCTATAAAATGTTTGAACATTGTTGAGTATGGTATGCAGGCACATGCATAATATTTGTTACCCGTTGTTACGTAGTATTTCAGCGCATTGACGTGCGTGTGTAGTTTTAACAATGACGGCTAGTTCAAAGAGATTGGCTTATCTCCTTTCACTCTAGTTACCTATTGTTCTGGATCAATCCGCATCAGTGTTTCACATAATTCGTCGCGTACAAGTCTATAATATAATATTTACAACTGTCAGAACGAATGATACCTTCAGCTATTTGATAATAGAATGACCAACAGTGATATGAGTTTCGTAAGTACTATGGGATAGAAGGTGCTTTTTAATTTCATAATGGGTAATTATCTCGGTGTAATTGAGTATCATTTATTTTCCACCAAGAAAAGGAGGTGGGTGAGCTATCAGAATGACAGTCAAGTCCTATTGTTCCGTCATACAAGAGTAACCAAGAACTGACGCTGTTGACTAATGTTTCCATTGGTTCAAAGGTAACTCAGTAGGTCTACAATGTTGAAAGATGGGTTTCGATACCAGTGGTGGGCGAAACTCAGACAGCCCACTGCATAACTTTGCCCTTGATAACAATTAAATTTATCGCTTAATTACCTTTATGATAGTGTATCAGGTGTGGGCGTTTTCGTGTATTAAACTTTTTGTGTAGCTTCGTGAAAATTCTGAAACAATTAAATAAACATCCAAATGAAATTTTAACAAGTACAAATAAATGCAAGAAAAACAAAAAGTTTTTGAAAAATTAAACTTTAAACTAGTTTTAATATTTAAAAATTCTGCCCCCAATGCATCTAGCGTAAAAGGGCGATAACTTTTCAGGGACCGTTTCACGATTACAAGTAATTATACAGAAATATAGTTTAATTTTCTGTAATATATTATTCCAGTATATTTATTTGTAGTTATTTGTTTAATGTCTTCATTACAGACTTGAAAAGAAAAATTAGTTAAATCAGTTTCCATGAAAAGTAAAAAAATATTATTTTGTTTGGTTTTAATTTTTAATTACTAAAAATCTAATACTAATAATTGTAAATTCTGTGCTGTATGAAAAACTCTAGTAGAAGTAGTATAATACGCTATATCATCGTAATATTGAACAATATTTATATTTTTATTGTTATATAATAGAATACAATACAACAAGCTCCCAATCAGGGCCGCGCTCAATTACCTTAAATTACTTAAATCTTCCTAACAGACGAATGGCATGGAAGATTACATTTTAACATCTGAGATCCCTAGATCTAATCTAAATACCAATTAATTGGGTAATGGGTGAATGCTATACATTGTAACTTCACATTTAAGTTGATTAAGTTGATTTCTGAACGTTTTCAGCAATCATCTTTAGTAGTTCTTGACCATAAAACATATTGAAGACATTTACACAATGCTCAGTGAGAAATACACACAAAAGTTAAAAACAATAAAAAGTATTGCGAAGAAGTACAACAATACCTGTAACACTTAACTACAACAATACAATTAATAACGTGAAAATAACAAAATTAAAACATGACGACACACAACTACAACAATGAAATTATTACGTCGAAATCATGAAAATTTGTCATATGGTTTAGTGTTTAATAAAGAAGTTAATTTCGAAGTATAACAACAGTAAGAAAAACGAAAGCGAAATCAATAAAACGCAACAATAGGATTCGAATAAAAAACACAAAGAATGTTTTTTGTTTATTTAAAACCATGATCATTCAAGTACATAAAGTAGGTCTTTCTTTAAGCTTTAGTGGTTCGCTTTAGATGTGTGCAGTAAATATAAGACTTCAAGCTCAGATATCTACAACACGTTTGTTTACTTTTCTTGTTATTAATGTAACGTTCAACTTTACGCTGACCACTGGCTCTCTAATTTTATTACACTTCCTCCATTTCTTTCTCTTCAGAGGAAGGACTCATGTTCAATACAAAACTACCAGCAGCATCCATGGTTATTCTGGATACCTACCGCGTTTCTAACCGAATTATGTGGTTTTCAGCCGCGGGGATTCGTCTAAACATTGTTTTTGTCATTCTGTTAATCTCAGACCCAGACGTTTCATGTACTTATTAAAACTCTTCATATATCGTAAAAAAAAAAAATTTCAGACCCAGATGTTTCGTATATTTATTCAAACTGTTCATATATCTTAAAACAAAATAATCTCAGACTCAGATACTTCATATATTTATTAAAATTGTTCATATATCTTAAAACAAAATAATCTCAGACTCAGATGCTTCATATATTTATCAAAACTGTATATATATTTCAAAACAAGAGGGGATTCTCAGTAATCGCGATGCTTGAAATGTTTTTGGCACGATTTGGCTAAATCAGTTTATGAGACTTTTGGCGTTGTTAAGTATCAGTTGAAGGGATTTGATTCCCTGAGTCAGAAACTGTAATTAGATCTCAAATCGGTCAAAAAGAGACGGAGATATGAGCTAAAAGTTTCTACTTGCCAAAAAAGCAATAGCAAAGACTCAGAGCCGTTCTAGGGGCGCTGCTGCTAAAAATCACCAAATCGAAGAAGCATCCATATTTTATTTCGAAAATTTATTAATGAAAAACTTAAATATATCGTGAAGTTTCTCTTGTTTCCTCAGGAGTAAACACAATAACACGTTTGTATCAAAACGTACAACAACATGTTTATATATATAGGTATTAATCTACAAGTATGTACATCTATAATAATTATATCTCATCCTTAAAACTACTTTTGTTTGTTTAACAACAAAGTTGTTGTGCTGCTACAGGTATGGAAATCCCAGGTTCTATTCTTGTAAGTCAGTAAACTTACCGCTGTTCCACCAAAGTACTAACAAAACCGTTTTTGTTTGCTTTTAGAACAAATCCACACTGGATTATTTTCTGTATCCACTACGAAAAATCGAACTCTGTATTTGAGCTTTGGGGATTTGTAGACTTATCTTTGGTGTTTTATTGTTTGAAACCTAGGTTTGGATGGTAAAGTACACGGAGCTTCAGCAATAGAATGACAAGAAGAAGAAACGATCGACCTAAAGGCACCGGGATATGAGTGGAATGCACTTGATACACTCCAGTAAACGGTTTTAAATCTCTTGAAGGTAATCTTAACGGCAATAATTTATTGTGTGAAGCACGTGATCTTAACAAGCAGTGTAAAGTGATACACTTTCTGAGATAATTGCGCCATCTGGTAGTGGGAAACGTGAATTACTAACCTAACGGCGAAATTGATCTGAAAATTGCACGTGGTAAAAGGTAAGTAACGAACATGTTTCAATAGTTACATTGCTTTCCAAGAGGAAAACACCCGTTTATATCTTACGATTGTTAACTGAAACAGATTAATTAAAGTCAATAATATTCATTTGTTCCGTAAAGTAAACATTAAGATAAAATACCAAGCGGTAATTATTTTTACAGTAATAAATAAATGAGCTCATATAAAAAATATAAACAATATATCATTGTGTTACGAGTTACGCATAAAATAAAACAATAATAGTAGCTTCTTCGTCTGGTTACACAAAAAAGAACTCTGATCAACATCTTATAAATAGCTAGTTCACCGGACTACAAATAAAATAACTTGAGTTAGTAATATTTCTTTGTTTCATATACTTAACACATTAAGTAAATCAACAAAATTGTCTATTGCATCAACTTGCACATCAATCAAATCAACAATATTTACCTGTTTCATCAACTTACGTACCAACTAAATAAACAATATTTATCTGAAAATATACATGTAAAACGTTGGTTTGGGTTGAGAAATTTTTTTTAAGTAGAGGAACGAACAACGTTTCGACCTACGGTCATCGTCAGGTTTACAAAGAAAGAAAGAGGTAACTCACCGATAGCTGACCACATGTTTGAAGGGGGTTGTGTAACTGAGTGTAGAAATGTAGAGGGCGTACTTAAATGATTGATTATATTTATTGATATAGGTATAAAGGTGTTCCTTTGTGTTGGTTTATTTTGGGCTTGAGTTGTTGTATAAGTAAGGCTTCTTTAATTTTGCGTTTGTTTATGTTTATTTCTTTATTTAGTATTTGGGTGTTTTCTATGGTCTTGTTGTGTTTATTTGACTTACAGTGTTCGAAAACGCGTAAAGGGGACTTTTTATGTTCTTTGACTCTGGTTTCTATTTTTCTACTTCCTTCTCCAATATAGAAGTCGTGGCAGTTATCACATTGTATTTTATAAATAATGTTGGTGTTGTGTTTGTCAATGTAGTTTTTACATAGTATAGATCTCAGTTTTGTGCCTGGTTTTTGAATAAATTTCATATTAACTGGAATGTCATATTTTGTTGCTAGTTTTTACCAAATGTTGGTTATTTTTCTGCTGATGTCGGGAATATATGGTATGTAGCAGTATATGGATTCGTGATTTTGTAATTCGTGGGATATATTTACTTTTGTTCGTTGATTTTGCTTTTTGTCTCGGTGTGTGCGTATAATGTTTTCTACGGTTTGTGGAGGAAACTTATTGATGTTGATGAAGTATTGTTTTATTTTGTCTAATTCATCGTTAATTTTATCTGGTGAGCATAGTTTTATGGCTGTGTTTATTTGGTTTCTTAGTATGTTGAGTTTTTGTTTTGTTTCATGTGCTGAGTCCCAAGGAATGTATAGTCCAGTATGGGTGATTTTTCGGCGGATTTCTGTTTTAAATTGTGTATCGGTTCTTGTAATTTCGAGGTAAAGAAGTAATATATGAAGTTAATGTTGGGATGTATAGAGTTAATGTGACTGAAAAACTTAAGTGTGTGTTCTGTAGATGTGAATCCCGCAACCGTGTTGTCTACATATCTGTACCAGTATAGTGGTGGATGTAATGTTGTGTTAATTGCTTGTGTTTCAACTTGTGTCATAGAAATATTGGCTAGAACTGGTGATACTGGGTTGCCCATGCTTAGGCCATTTGTTTGTATTTAGTTGTGGTTGTTGAACATGAAGTTTGTCTTCATCGTGGTGAATTCTATGAGGGTTGCTAACTGGTTACTGGGAATGTTTATTGACGGGTCATAAAAATTTTCTCAACCCAAACCAGCCATTTTTAAATATATATTTGTCTCTACAAGTGGGTTTTCTCGTCATCATTCAAGAAAAAAAAAGAACCGTGTTGATCGATCAGTGCTATTTGTAGATATTATTTATAAACATTAATTAGTTTGGTACACAAACTGAGAAAAATATTCGATGTAAAAACAAAAATCTTAGCTAAACTTAAACCATTAGTGAAAGTTTTAAAAAGTTATATAACAATGAGAATAAAACAAAATGTCTCAATTTAATTTATTTGTGTTTGAAATGTTGTCCATGATCATATGTCACTGTTAGAAATAAAATGTTGCCCATGATCATATGTCACTGTTAGAAATAAAATGTTGTCAATAATCATATGTCACTGTTAGAAATAAAATGTTGTCCATGATCATATGTCACTGTTAGAAATAATATGTTGTCCATGATCATATCTCACTGTTAGAAATAAAATATTGTCCATGATCGTATGTCACTGTTAGAGATAAAATGTTGTCCATGATCATATGTCACTGTTAGAAATAAAATGTTGTCCATGATCATATGTCACTGCTAGAAATAAAATGTTGTCAATAATCATATGTTACTGTTAGAAATAAAATGTTGTCCATGATCATATCTCACTGTTAGAAATAAAATGTTGTCCATAATCATATGTCACTGTTTGAAATAATATGTTGTCCATGATCATATCTCACTGTTAGAAATAATATGTTGTCCATGATCATATCTCACTGTTAGAAATAAAATATTGTCCATGATCGTATGTCACTGTTAGAGATAAAATATTCATGATCATATCTCACTGTTAGAAATAGTATGTTGTCCATGATCATATCTCACTGTTAGAAATAAAATGTTGTCCATGATCATATGTCACTGTTAGAAATAAAATATTGTCCATAATCGTATGTCACTGTTAGAAATAAAATGTTGTCAATAATCATATGTCACTGTTAGAAATAATATGTTGTCCATGATCATATCTCATTGTTAGAAATAATATGTTGTCCATGATCATATCTCACTGTTAGAAATAAAATGTTGTTCATGATCATATGTCACTGTTAGAAATAAAATGTTGTCCATGATCGTATGTCACTGTTAGAGATAAAATATTCATGATCATATCTCACTGTTAGAAATAAAATGTTGTTCATGATCATATGTCACTGTTGGAGATAAAATGTTGTTCGTGATCATATGTCACTGTTGGAGATAAAATGTTGTCCATGACCATGTCACTGTTAGAAACAAAATGTTGTTCATGATCATATGTCACTGTTGGAGATAAAATATTCATGATCATATCTCACTGTTAGAAATAAAATGTTGTTCATGATCACATGTCACTGTTGGAGATAAAATGTTGTTCATGATCATGTCACTGTTGGAGATAAAATGTTGTCCATGATCATGTCACTGTTAGAAATAAAATGTTGTCCATGATCGTATGTCACTGTTAGAGATAAAATATTCATGGTCATATCTCACTGTTAGAAATAAAATGTTGTTCATGATCATATGTCACTGTTGGAGATAAAATGTTGTTCATGATCATATGTCACTGTTGGAGATAAAATGTTGTCCATGACCATGTCACTGTTAGAAACAAAATGTTGTTCATGATCATATGTCACTGTTGGAGATAAAATATTCATGATCATATCTCACTGTTAGAAATAAAATGTTGTTCATGATCATATGTCACTGTTGGAGATAAAATGTTGTTCATGATCATGTCACTGTTGGAGATAAAATGTTGTCCATGATCATGTCACTGTTAGAAACAAAATGTTTTTCATGATAATATGTCACTGTTGGAGATAAAATGTTGTCCATGATCATGTCACTGTTAGAAACAAAATGTTTTTCATGATAATATGTCACTGTTGGAGATAAAATGTTGTCCATGATCATGTCACTGTTAGAAACAAAATGTTGTTTATGATCATATGTCATTGTTGGAGATAAAATGTTGTCCATGATCATATGTCATTGTTGGAGATAAAATGTTGTCCATGATCATGTCACTGTTAGAAATAATATGTTGTCGATGAACATATGTCACTGTTAGAAATAAAATGTTGTCGAAGATCATATGTCACTGTTAGAAATAAAATGTTGTCCATGATCATATGTCATTGTTGGAGATAAAATGTTGTCCATGATCATGTCACTGTTAGAAATAATATGTTGTCGATTATCATATGTCACTGTTAGAAATAAAATGTTGTCGATGATCATATGTCACTGTTAGAAATAAAATGTTGTTCGTGATCATATGTCACTGTTGGAGATAAAATGTTGCTATGAAATGTTATTCCACAAATAGCCGTTTAAAAAAAAAAAGTCCTACCAATGAACCAGATGTACGTTTACGGACTTACGATGCTAAAATTCAGTTTTCGGTTGCTTATGGCGAACACAATATGTATCTCAAGATGGCTTTGCTCATAACAAAGCGAACAAGTAAACAAATCAAAATAAATTATGTACGCGGTCATTGAATAGATATCCCTTAAAACAAAATTAGTTTTACTTAAACTTTTATTTCTACGAAACTGTGCCAAGTGCTCGAATTATCTGTTGAGACTTTCCATTCATTCCTTTTCTTTTCTCAGATTTTCTCAAATTCTGCTACCATTCTAAATACAGTAGTTGTTTTGCTTCATTTTAAAGACCTCTAACTTGAGTTGGCAAAGACTTTATGTGCAATAGTACATGTCAACTTAATCATCAGGGTTCGAATTTTGACAAGTGGATCAGTTACTATAGAGGTAAAAAATTTCGAAGCTTCAATAACTTCTTTCAATTTGTATCCCAGCAGGAACACTCTGTTATAGCTTCTCTACAACTCACCCAAATGTTGACAGAACTCGGTTGGCACATGGAATGTTGTAATGCAACTTGAAGGTATTTGTCTCCCAGCTACTGTTACTCTAATATTTGAGCAGTTTTCTATTAAGCCTTTTAGAGGCAGTCCCATCCAATTTTTCAAGTGTTAAAACTATGGGCGCATTGCAACAGCTTGTTACAGCCCTATTTGATGTTCAATTTGGAGTGAGCCACATCGATGTGAGAACTATACAGCAAAATCCCAAGTGTGTGGAAACTGTAAACGGACCCACCATGCTGAATTAGGCACCGCCCAGCTTGTTTCGAGGGAAATAAACTGAAGTTAAAGCTGTACATAATATTACCAAAAATAATCCCAGCAATTTACTTTGTATATTTTCATTTTCTAGTGGACCTACTTCTTATGCTTGGATTTTTTCATTTTATCTTCCGAACCACGTCTTGTGCTCAGCCTTTTTCACATAATCTTCCTAGACCTAAAGATGTCGGAACTGTGGTGCTATAGCGTCCTCATTTTTACATATTTGACTTATATAGCAACTGTAAATTGTATTATATTGATTTTCTGGGAAGCATGGCCCCAGAACCTTTAGATGGAGCTACTTCTATCAGCTCCTTATACTTTCAATTTCACTGCAAGTCCTTCCTACACCACTACCGAGGCTTAACTTCTTCCAGAAGAGAAATTGCTGTCATTCGTTAGCCACTTTGGTTGATGTAAGCTGTACATCTACCGAACAAGCAACTCAAACTGAATTTCTGTCGCAAACGAGAATCGATAATAATGTATCTAAGACCGTCAACGGTCACGTTCAAACTCTTTCTTTCTTAACCTGAAGATGACCTAGGAAGGTCAACATTGCTCTCTGCTTTATTAGTAAAAGTGTTAATACCCATACCAGCCGTTCTGAGATACATTTTTATTTCGAGTGGGTTTCTCGTCATCTAGAATCAATAATAATTCCTTTCATTCTGTGACATTTATTGCAGAAGTAACTAATGGATATTTTCAAGGACATAAACACCCAGAATGTATCAGAATTATTCAACGGAAAGCTCTCAAGCATATTCATTTTGTTGATTTGACCCTTGTGAATATTGATATGCTCGTGATTTTGATAGCCCTAGATTTTAACATAGTCCAGTGGTCTTTGTACATAGCATTCTGAAAGACGAGTTATATCTTCAGATCATGTTTTCACATTATTTGCGTTTATGAAACTTCGCTCTCTCATTCCTATACTTTTGCTGGGTATGTCTTTTCATGCCTGTCAATTTTACATAATTCATGAATATATGTACTTTATAATTTATAATGTTACCTCTTGTTCTTCTGTTTCTTTTAAGAATGTAGAGCCTTTGGTAGTTATGGGTTTCTCGGTGTACTGAAGCTCTACTTACCTCTATATAATGTAGAGCCTTTGATAGTTATGGGTTTCTCGGTGTACTGAAGCTCTACTTACCTCTATATAATGTAGAGCCTTTGGTAGTTATGGGTTTCTCGGTGTACTGAAGCTCCACTTACCTCTATATAATGTAGAGCCTTTGGTAGTTATGGGTTTCTCGGGTGAAGCTCTACTTACCCCTATATAATGTAGAGCCTTTGGTAGTTATGGGTTTCTCGGTGTACTGAAGCCCTACTTACCCCATATAATGTAGAGCCTTTGGTAGTTATGGGTTTCTCGGTGTACTGAAGCTCCACTTACCTCTATATAATGTAGAGCCTTTGGTAGTTATGGGTTTCTCGGTGCACTGAAGCTCCACTTACCTCCCATATAATGTAGAGCCTTTGGTAGTTATGGGTTTCTCGGTGCACTGAAGCTCCACTTACCTCTATATAATGTAGAGCCTTTGGTAGTTATGGGTTTCTCGGTGTACTGAAGCTCTACTTACCTCTATATAATGTAGAGCCTTTGGTAGTTATGGGTTTCTCGGTGTACTGAAGCTCTACTTACCTCTATATAATGTAGAGCCTTTGGTAGTTATGGGTTTCTCGGTGTACTGAAGCTCTACTTACCTCTATATAATGTAGAGCCTTTGGTAGTTATGGGTTTCTCGGTGTACTGAAGCTCTACTTACCTCTATATAATTAATGTTTATTGTCTCCATGCCAACTTTACTTAATATTTGATACCCATTTTTAATTTGTTGGGACTTCGATGTATGAAACTTTTTTTGGATTTAACTCCTATTGATTTCAGTGGTTAACATTTTGAGGATTTCCTACTGCTATTTACTACTCGGCTGTCAGTGCTTGACCTAAGTATGTTCATCCAGATAATATTAAGTGTCCAATGTTTAGTAGTCACTATTACTTCCTACACCAAAGATAATAAAGTGCTTCCTCTTCTCGTCGTCACTATCACACAAATTGGTTGTACAATTTTGTTATAGTTAATTCTGATATACATAGCTCGACAATATAGCTCTGTAAAATGGGTTTACTGGAACTCTTAGTACAACCCTTCTTCAGGTTGGTGGAAAGCTGAGTGCAATATACCTATCGGACTTTGACATAGAAACTATCGTTGTTTGAAGCATAATTTTACCCAGTTAAATTAACAATATTATTGTACTACCTGTGCTAAAGTTAAATATCACATTCAAAACTCTAAACAGATTAATTGACGACAGTTTTGTTCTTCACTCACTAAATATTTTTCTCTCTCGAATATGGGACATATTTCTCTATTTCCCTCATATATGAACTGTTTCCTAAATATGTTTATGCTACCTTCCTTTACCAAATAATGTCTACCTGACCCACCTACCCTTCCGTGCTGAGGTTCTGCTATTAAAGATAAAGCTTGAAAAGAAACGTTTGGCTAGTTAAGCACACCTCTTACCTTAGCCAAGCTTAAAGCAGTTATCACCCTCAAAGACACTATCCTACTCTATGCTTTCATAATTAAGTCACATATTGCATTATATACTCCCGTGGAAAGGTGGTTAAGGCACTCAACTTGTAACCTGAGGGTCGCGGGTTTAAATCCCCGTCACACCAAATATACTCGCCCTTTTCAGCCATGGGAGTGTTATAATATGACGGTCAATCCTGCTATTCGTTAGTAAAAGAGTAGCCTAAGAGTTGACTAGTCTTACACTGCTGAATTATGGTCAGGTAGCGCAGTAGCCTTCGTGTGGCTTTGCACGAAATTCAAAAACACACAAACAAAGAATTTTCTCCCAGAAATGAACAACGAAAACTGTATCTCTAACCTCTGTCACCTATTATGGAATCATGAAAAAGTGGTGTCCATTCCTAAATCTTCTAGTATTCTGAAAATTTCTCCAATTTGCGCACTATCACTTTATCATATGTAGTTAAAATGTTTAAGTGTGTTGTAAATGCTCATTTCGACTGGCCTCCCATAACCATTTTTTCCCAATCAAAATGTATTTAGTAAAGCTCAAAGTACCGTGAACTTCTTGGCATGACTGTAAGAATCCATCTCAATTGCTCTCGCCAACAAAGGAAGTGATAATGCTATACTTTAGATATTGAAACAGTTTTTGATACTCTATGAACTTATTGGTTGCTGTGTTAAATTGGTTATAATGGTCATATTCTGTGTTAATTAAATGGTTAGCTTTGAGACAGAGAAACACAGCCATAAAACTATGCTCATCAGATAAAATTAACGACGAATTAAACAAAATAAAACAATACTTCATCAACATCAATAAGTTTCCTCCACAAACCGTAGAAAACATTATACGCACACAACTAGACAGAAAACAAAATCAACCAACTGAAGTAAATATATCTCACGAATCAAAAAAACCACGAAACCATATACTGCTGTATACCATATATTCCTGACATCAGCAAACAAATAACCAACATTTGGCAAAAATTAGTAACAAAATATGACATTCCAGTTAATACCAAATTTATTCAAAAAACCAGGCACAAAACTGAGGT
This sequence comes from Tachypleus tridentatus, assembly GCF_004210375.1. NCBI lineage: Eukaryota > Metazoa > Arthropoda > Merostomata > Xiphosura > Limulidae > Tachypleus > Tachypleus tridentatus. The sequence continues at coordinate 206,872,057 of NC_134837.1, forward strand.
CTATACTATGTAAAAACTACACTGACAAACACCACACCAACATTATTTATAAAATACAATGTGATAACTGCCACAACTTCTATATTGGAGAAGCAAGTAGAAAAATAGAAACCAGAGTCAAAGAACATAAAAAGTCCCCTTTACGCGTTTTCGAACACTGTAAGTCAAATAAACACAACATGATCATAGAAAACACCCAAATACTAAATAAAGAAATAAACATAAACAAACGCAAAATTAAAGAAACCTTACTTATACAACAATTCAAGCCCAAAATAAACCAACACAAAGGAACACCTTTATACCTATATTAATAAATATAATCAATCATTTAAGTACGCCCTCTACATTTCTACACTCAGTTACACAACCCCCTTCAAACATGTGGTCAGCTATCTGTCAGTTACCTCTTTCTTTCTTTCTTTGTGAACCTGACGATGACAGGAGAAGGTCAAAACGTTGTTTGCTCCTCTACATTAAAAAATTTCTCAACCCAAACCAGCCGTTTTCACATATATATTTTTATCTGCAAGTGGGTTTTCTCGTCATCACTGATTAGTATTTATCTGATTCATCAAATTACACATTAAGTAAATAAACAATATTTATCTGTTTCATCAACTTACACATCAACTAAATAAACAATATTTATCTGTTTCGTCAACTTATTTATAAAATAAATCATTTATATTGATCTGTTACGTTAACTTAGACGTAGAATAACTCAGTAATATTTTTTTATCAAGCCGTAAATGGAAAAAGTGAATTACGGAATATTTCTACTGTCCATGAAAGGATGTGACACTAGTTACAGAATATTTCTACTCTCTATTAAAGAGATGTGACACTAGTTACGGAATATTTCTACTCTCTATGAAAGAGATGTGACACTAGTTACAGAATATTTCTACTCTCTATGAAAGAGATGTGACACTAGTTACGGAATATTTCTACTCTCTATGAAAGAGATGTGACACTAGTTACAGAATATTTCTACTCTCTATTAAAGAGATGTGACACTAGTTACGGAATATTTCTACTCTCTATGAAAGAGATGTGACACTAGTTACGGAATATTTCTACTCTCTATGAAAGAGATGTGACACTAGTTACGGAATATTTCTACTCTCTATTAAAGAGATGTGACACTAGTTACGTAATATTTCTACTCTCTATTAAAGAGATGTGACACTAGTTACGGAATATTTCTACTCTCTATTAAAGAGATGTGACACTAGTTACGGAATATTTCTACTCTCTATTAAAGAGATGTGACACTAGTTACGGAATATTTCTACTCTCTATTAAAGAGATGTGACACTAGTTACGGAATATTTCTACTCTCTATGAAAGAGATGTGACACTAGTTACTATTTCTACTCTCTATGAAAGAGATGTGACACTAGTTACAGAATATTTCTACTCTCTATGAAAGAGATGTGACACTAGTTACAGAATATTTCTACTCTCTATTAAAGAGATGTGACACTAGTTACGGAATATTTCTACTCTATGAAAGAGATGTGACACTAGTTACAGAATATTTCTACTCTATGAAAGAGATGTGACACTAGTTACGGAATATTTCTACCTCTATGAAAGAGATGTGACACTAGTTACAGAATATTTCTACTCTCTATGAAAGAGATGTGACACTAGTTACAGAATATTTCTACTCTCTATGAAAGAGATGTGACACTAGTTACAGAATATTTCTACTCTATGATGAAAGAGATGTGACACTAGTTACGGAATATTTCTACTCTCTATGAAAGAGATGTGACACTAGTTACAGAATATTTCTACTCTCTATGAAAGAGATGTGACACTAGTTACAGAATATTTCTACTCTATGAAAGAGATGTGACACTAGTTACAGAATATTTCTACTCTCTATGAAAGAGATGTGACACTAGTTACAGAATATTTCTACTCTCTATGAAAGAGATGTGACACTAGTTACAGAATATTTCTACTCTCTATGAAAGAGATGTGACACTAGTTACGGAATATTTCTACTCTCTATGAAAGAGATGTGACACTAGTTACGGAATATTTCTACTTCTCTATGAAAGAGATGTGACACTAGTTACGGAATATTTCTACTCTCTATGAAAGAGATGTGACACTAGTTACAGAATATTTCTACTCTCTATGAAAGAGATGTGACACTAGTTACGGAATATTTCTACTCTCTATGAAAGAGATGTGACACTAGTTACGGAATATTTCTACTCTCTATGAAAGAGATGTGACACTAGTTACGGAATATTTCTACTCTCTATGAAAGAGATGTGACACTAGTTACAGAATATTTCTACTCTCTATGAAAGAGATGTGACACTAGTTACGGAATATTTCTACTCTCTATGAAAGAGATGTGACACTAGTTACAGAATATTTCTACTCTCTATGAAAGAGATGTGACACTAGTTACAGAATATTTCTACTCTCTATGAAAGAGATGTGACACTAGTTACAGAATATTTCTACTCTCTATGAAAGAGATGTGACACTAGTTACGGAATATTTCTACTCTCTATGAAAGAGATGTGACACTAGTTACGGAATATTTCTACTCTCTATGAAAGAGATGTGACACTAGTTACGGAATATTTCTACTCTCTATGAAAGAGATGTGACACTAGTTACGGAATATTTCTACTCTCTATGAAAGAGATGTGACACTAGTTACGGAATATTTCTACTCTCTATGAAAGAGATGTGACACTAGTTACGGAATATTTCTACTCTCTATGAAAGAGATGTGACACTAGTTACGGAATATTTCTACTCTCTATGAAAGAGATGTGACACTAGTTACAGAATATTTCTACTCTCTATGAAAGAGATGTGACACTAGTTACGGAATATTTCTACTCTCTATGAAAGAGATGTGACACTAGTTACAGAATATTTCTACTCTCTATGAAAGAGATGTGACACTAGTTACGGAATATTTCTACTCTCTATGAAAGAGATGTGACACTAGTTACAGAATATTTCTACTCTCTATGAAAGAGATGTGACACTAGTTACGGAATATTTCTACTCTCTATGAAAGAGATGTGACACTAGTTACGGAATATTTCTACTCTCTATGAAAGAGATGTGACACTAGTTACGGAATATTTCTACTCTCTATGAAAGAGATGTGACACTAGTTACGGAATATTTCTACTCTCTATGAAAGAGATGTGACACTAGTTACGGAATATTTCTACTCTCTATGAAAGAGATGTGACACTAGTTACGGAATATTTCTACTCTCTATGAAAGAGATGTGACACTAGTTACAGAATATTTCTACTCTCTATGAAAGAGATGTGACACTAGTTACGGAATATTTCTACTCTCTATGAAAGAGATGTGACACTAGTTACAGAATATTTCTACTCTCTATGAAAGAGATGTGACACTAGTTACAGAATATTTCTACTCTCTATGAAAGAGATGTGACACTAGTTACAGAATATTTCTACTCTCTATGAAAGAGATGTGACACTAGTTACAGAATATTTCTACTCTCTATGAAAGAGATGTGACACTAGTTACAGAATATTTCTACTCTCTATGAAAGAGATGTGACACTAGTTACAGAATATTTCTACTCTCTATGAAAGAGATGTGACACTAGTTACAGAATATTTCTACTCTCTATGAAAGAGATGTGACACTAGTTACAGAATATTTCTACTCTCTATGAAAGAGATGTGACACTAGTTACAGAATATTTCTACTCTCTATGAAAGAGATGTGACACTAGTTACGGAATATTTCTACTCTCTATGAAAGAGATGTGACACTAGTTACAGAATATTTCTACTCTCTATGAAAGAGATGTGACACTAGTTACAGAATATTTCTACTCTCTATGAAAGAGATGTGACACTAGTTACAGAATATTTCTACTCTCTATGAAAGAGATGTGACACTAGTTACAGAATATGTCTACTCTCTATGAAAGAGATGTGACACTAGTTACAGAATATTTCTACTCTCTATGAAAGAGATGTGACACTAGTTACGGAATATTTCTACTCTCTATGAAAGAGATGTGACACTAGTTACAGAATATTTCTACTCTCTATGAAAGAGATGTGACACTAGTTACAGAATATTTCTACTCTCTATGAAAGAGATGTGACACTAGTTACAGAATATTTCTACTCTCTATGAAAGAGATGTGACACTAGTTACAGAATATTTCTACTCTCTATGAAAGAGATGTGACACTAGTTACAGAATATTTCTACTCTCTATGAAAGAGATGTGACACTAGTTACGGAATATTTCTACTCTCTATGAAAGAGATGTGACACTAGTTACGGAATATTTCTACTCTCTATGAAAGAGATGTGACACTAGTTACAGAATATTTCTACTCTCTATGAAAGAGATGTGACACTAGTTACAGAATATTTCTGCTGATAATCAAATAATATTTATTATAAGATATCCTCTTAACACAACATTGGTGTGTATGGATAATCCACACATTCGTAAAACCATAGAATATATCATACATAATCTTTTGAAAATTAGTATGTTCGGGGTTAGATGAGTAGCACATTGAAAATGCGCATGCGTTCTACACTTTGGAAATATGATTAAGCTGTAAGAGTAACGTTCTAATTCAACTAGTGTTAGAAAACAGCAGCTCAAGGGTTGGCGTCATATTGAGGAGTTGTCTTCCATCTAAGTTATTATTTTAAAATGACAATAATTCTTTGTGATGCTTTACGCGAAATTTTAAAACAATAGCAATAGGAAGATGTAATGTCAAACCTCGCAAATTTCTGAAGCAACAGCAACAGAAAGATGTAGTGTTAAACATCACAGAAATATTAATGCGATTCAAATGTAGGTTTCATATTTTAAAGTACTGTGTAACAATATTTATATTTTCTTTGGTACTCTTTAGAACTTGCCTTGATTAAGTTCCCCTGAATTAGAAGGTAAAAGTTATCTAAGATAACGTTAATTTAGTATTTTAATCGTGTTCGGACAAATTTAAATAATGAAGTTTGCTGTTTACTTGTTTTATCTTAGTCACCTAAAAGCTCTAGTGTACGAATGATAGAAGTAACGGGGAGGATTAAACCACGGACTTCAGTATTGTAGGTCTGTAAGCTTACTGCTTACTCTCTGAGGAAATAGCATAACATGATTGCTAGTTTTTCGAGTCGTATTCTATGATTGGATGAAATAAAGTCACCAGAAGAAGTGTTTGTTTGTTTGTTTTTTGGAATTTCGCGCAAAGCTACTCGAGGGCTATCTGCGCTAGCTGTCCCTAATTTAGCAATGTAAAACTAGACGGAAGGCAGTTAGTCATCACCACCCACTGCCAACTCTTGGGCTACTCTTTTGCTAACGAATAGTGCGATTGACCGTAACATTATAACGTCCCCACGGCTGAAAGGGCGAGCATATTTGGTGTGACCGGGATTCGAACCCGCGACCCTCGGATTACGAGTCGAACGCCTTAACACACTTGGCCATGCCGGGCCCCAGAAGAAGTGACACTCGGTTAAGGTCCCAGCATGACCAGCCGATTAGGGCTCTCCTTGTTATTTCGACTCGAAATCTGCGGGTTCGCATCCCCGTCGCACCAAACATGCTCGCCCTTTCAGCTGTGGGGGCGTTATAATGTGACGGTCAATCCCACTATTCGTTGGTAAAAGGGTAGCCCAAGCGTTGGCAATGGCTGGTAATGACTAGCCGGCTTCCCTTTAGTCTTACACTACTAAATTAGGGAAAGCTAGCACAGATAGCCCTCGTGCAACTTTGCTCGAAATTCCAAATAACAAATACCAGCTTAAGGATCATGGAACTTCTTAAACTTATAATCCCATGAGTGACAATCTCCAAAAAAAGATTAGTAAAAAAGAAAAAAAAAACATACGTGTTGGGATAACTGACGGTTACACGAAACTATAACCCCCTTTCCCCATTAGAATTAACACAGTTCGATTTAACTGCCTCACAAACCACTCTTATAGAGTGTAACGGTAACAATACTTCAACGATAACTCAATTTGACAGAAGAAGACGGCAGACCGTCGCCATCTGTCGATTACTCCAAGCATTTCAGCTGATGTAGGCTTTTATTTAAGACGTGTGGATCTATAACGGACGTTATCGATTTATTCGTGTCTTGGTCTTGTTTTTTAGATTAAAATCAGATCTGAATGAATATTGACTCTAAATATGCTGTCTTTTTGAAACAAGTTAACCACAAAGTCTTTGTTTGATTCCACAACTCCAGAGTCAATGACATACCAATCTACCCAGCGTCCTGTTCGACTTTGAAGTACAAAAAGTTCAGGGTACATTAAAAAAAAATGTCGAAAGTTTTGTTTTCTTAGAGCAAAACCACTTTGGTCCTGCTGATGTGTCCACCGCAGGGACTTTTATTCCGGATTTTAGTAGACTTATCGCTGTCCCACCGGGGATATTACGCGAACGGTATAGAGATATACGAAGATGCTTACGAGGGAATAATGAATATATTTATGCAGATATCTATGTTGTTTTTGCTTTTCAATTAGTGTTTTTGACATCTCTGTTTATTTCTCAATCGTGTAACCATGACAACAATAGAGTCATTATAATTTGATAGCTACGAAAACATGGTATAGATTTCAAGCAGTAGAAATTTTTACACCAGATCTAATTTGATAAGGGACAGCACACACGCTCACATGAAAAACTGAATTCATTAACTCGAATAAGGCCTAGCAATCTACAAACACAAAAGAACGAATACCGCGTGTAAAAGAAAATTCTGAAAATAAAAGACCCCACCATAGAAGTGTAAAGTGACATTACTCATGGCTGAAATAACCTTCCATGTCCCTACATATGATTTAAACACGTAGATCGATAGTTGTCTTAAATTATTTATATTTAAAGAAAGGCGAAAACCAAGGAACAGAAGTGGAAAAAATATCCAAAAACACAAGTAACGAAAGATCGTAACGAAAACAGATATTGGATTAGATAAATGTATGGGAAAAACAATGTTAAAGAATATTCAGTGAAAATCATGTTGTTGTATGAAAAATGAGTTTGTAAAATATAGGTAAAATTCATGTTGCAGTAGGAAAATGTGGAACGCTATAACCATCTAAAACAAAGAACAGAGAAATTCCAAACAACGTAACACGAGTGGTAGGATTCTCTGTCGTTCATATGATTTGTTAGCCTAACAACTGCCCCTCGTAGAGAATTAACCCGCAGCTGTATATCATTATATCAATATAACCGACTAAAGTTGGAAAAAACAAACACATATTTACTATATTTCATAGAAAAATGAATTATCTAAAAGTGTTTAAGTAGGAGAAAATAACACAGGTTTGATGTTAAAGTTTGTTCATTGTAATAAAATTAAAATGTTGAATTGTTCATAGTTATATAATATTGACTTAAACGTAAGCTGTTAACAAATCATGAATACAACAGGTGAGTGTGGCAAGACGGGTCTGATTTTCTATTTGATGGCTCTGTAACCAAACAAAATTGAAGACTATAAAAATTGTGGTTTGTCAGAGCGATAATGATTTTATAGCGAGTGATTTACAAAAAAAATCACATTATTGGAGTGGTAGTTAATAAAAGAGAAGAGAAAATGTCTCGAGAAAAAATGTCACATTTCTCATGCAAGGGGAAACTCATAATTTGTAAACAATACTTCCTTACAAATTACGGATTTAAAAGTTATTTCATCCTATTTTAGTCAGTTATATTAATGTACGAAGATATGGCTGCGGGGTGGTTGTCCAAGGTGTAAATGTCTGGGGCGCATTGTTCTACAATCACATAACTTATAGAAATTAAAGAGACAGGAGTAAAGAACTATTGCAGTAATCGTAAACTTAACTACAGTGTTCGTAGAGTTTTCAGACGGCATTAAGTTTGAATAACATTGTAGATATTAAGTTAGGGTTAGCAGTCGCTCACATATGTGTTGATAACATGGTTATCAGAAGACATTATAAACATTAAATTAGTGTTAGGATTTAGCAATACCTGTATTTTTGTTAGGACATTATAAACATTAAATTAGTGTTAGGATTTAGCAACACCTGTATTTTTGTTCGGACATTATAAACATTAAATTAGGGTTATGATTCACTAATATCTGTGTTGTTTGTAGTTTACAGAAGATTACAATCTTGAAGGATGTTATAAACATTAGGTTAGGGTTAGGAGATAACCTAATCCATGTCGTTGATAAAACGACCAAAATTTTATTTGACTAATAAAACGTAAAATTTTGTTTGAGCAAAGTAAGTATGAACAAGATATGGAATTTTTATTTCTGGCGTTTAATTTATGATTACAAAGGAAGAAAAAAACACAAGTAAAGTTATCTTGTTTTTACATGAAGTAACAGTAGCTTGCTTATAACACTAAAATTAGGCGTCCACTCTGTGTGGATGGCATAGCGTTGATGGCTCGTACACAAAAGTTAATTTATTATTGAATAAAACGTAGTACATGTAGGTTAGTTTTTTCTAACTTACTTTCGTGTGTTCCAAAAAACTAAGCCTAAATTTTATGTCAATCCACTATTTTAGGAAAACAACAAGAACTAAGCCTTAATTTGATACGAGAAGAAAACAACCAGAAACTATCTGTAAAATATGTTTACTAAAACAACCAGAAACAATCCGGCCCGGCATGGCCAGGTGGGTTAAAGCATTTGACTTCTAATCCGAGGGTCATGGGTTCAAATTCCCATTGCACCAAACATGCTCGCCCTTTCCGCCGTGGGGGTGTTATAAGTTACGGTCAATCCCACTATTCGTTGGTAAAAAAGTAACTCAAGAGTTGGCGGTGAGTGGTGATGACTAGCTGTCTTCCTTCTAGTCTTACACTGCTAAATTACGGACGACTAGCGCAGATAGCCCTCTTATAGCTTTGCGCGAAATTCAAAAAACAAACAAACAAGAAACAACCTATAAAATATGTTTATAAAAAGAAAAACTTTTAATGACAAGTAATACATTTAATACATATCTCACCAAGAATCTTATATTTTCCACCAGATGTCTTAAAAATGACATAAATGAGAACTCTTCGTTCGTGTTGAACGGTTGGTGTGGAAACACACATACTTAGAAAGATAATGAACAGCAAAATGAAATAGATTCTGAGACGCCTGAGGCATCGTGTGGTTTCTTGACTTATCAGACCCCGAAATCATATAATAAACAGCTTTATCAACTGGCTTAATTCGTACGGCATGACTTTATTATGCATAACTTTCTGCGCTAGTTGCCTGCCGTAATCAGATCCTGTCAAAATATTCACTCATCTGACTTCTATCACTACTACGTAAATTTCGAATTGTTAATGCGTCAAGCTAGAGGAAAGAGAAATGTACAACATGAGGTAATGCTCGCTGCACGAGTTGACAGTGGGAATTGAGAAATATGACTAAAGATATAGAGGTCGCCTTCAGGATTGTTTCACTGGATGCTGTCGTAGGTTTCAGTTTTGATATCGAACTGGGTGTCATTTAGATTGATTAGATAGTATTTCAAACGTCACGCCGTCTTGAAAAGATGTCGCTACTGGTAACGAAATTCTCGTATATTACGAGTCTTGTAGAATAAAAGTTTAAGAAATGTAATTTAAATATCTTGTTCCGTTCAGCTAAAAAGAAAACTCTTGAGAAAAACTCTGAGTGAAGTATAAAATTACTTATTACCACATTATATTAATGTGGTTTAGTTCAAATATTATATCAATGTGGTTAACTTTTAATGCTATATTAATGTGGTTTAGTTTTAATGTTATATTAATGTGGTTTAGTTTTAATGCTATATTAATGTGGTTTAGTTTTAATGCTATATTAATGTAGTTTAGTTTTAATGTTATATTATTGTGGTTTAGTTTTAATGCTATATTAATGTGGTTTAGTTTTAATGTTATATTCATGTGGTTTAATTTTAATGTTATATTATTGTGGTTTAGTTTTAATGCTATATTAATGTGGTATAGTTTTAATGTTATATTCATGTGGTTTAATTTTAATGTTATATTATTGTGGTTAAGTTTTAATGTTATATTATTGTGGTTTAGATTTCATATTATATTACTGTAGTTTAGTTTTAATGTTATATTATTGGGGCTTAGTTTTAATGTTATATTAATGTGGTTTAGTTTTAATGTTATATTATTGGGGCTTAGTTTTAATGTTATATTAATGTGGTTAAGTTTTAATGTTATATTATTGTGGTTAAGTTTTAATGTTATATTATTGTGGTTTAGTTTTAATGCTATATTAATGTGGTTTAGTTTTAATGTTATATTCTTGGGGTTTGGTTTTGATGTGATACTCTTGTGGTTAAGTTTTAATGTGCCATAAAGACTTAAGTTGAGGAAAAACAATGTTTATGTCGTGCCAACAAAAAATTAAAAATTTTAATATGATAAATATTTGTAAGGTTTTTATTTTCGTAAGCGCGAAGTCGCCTCAAAACACAAACCAATCTTGGTTTTTTTTTTATCCTAAGTTTTCACACGGTTCACGTTGTTTGGTTTCTTCCAATACGCTTTGAAGAAAATCGTGAAATGAGGCCTAAATAAATAAAATTGACATTCATGAAATTAATACGTTTAGTATCTCAAAGCAACACCAGGTGGAAATCAAAGAGGAATATTTCAAAAATTTGCCAATAACAACGTTAACGATTACAATATTGATGAATGTTATTTTACTAAATTATTTTTATTGTTCCCTAGCGTGAAAACTGTAACTTTATGGACTTACAACGCCAGAATCTTGGATTGGGTAAAGAAACTCAAACCAACAACAACGTTTTGTTTCAAGTTACCACGATATAAATCAACAATATTTATCCGTTTGGTAAGTAACACGTAAAGTAAATCAACAAACTTCAACCGTTTTATCAAATTTCATTTCGAATAAGTAAACAATATTTATCTCTTTCGTCAAGCATCACATAAAACAAATAAAGTCAACATATCATATTTATCTATTTTGTCAGGATACTCATAAATTAAATCAACTTTGTAATATCTATCTGTTTCGTCAATTTACACATAAAGTCAACAATATTCATGTGTTTCATCAGTTTATTCATAAAGTAAGGCGGCAATATTCGCGTGTTTCGTCAGTTTATACATAAATTATGTCAACAATATTCACGCGTTTCGTTAGTTTATACATAAAGTAAGTCAACAATATTCACGTGTTTCGTCAGTTTATACATAATGTAAGTCGGTTAATATTTAAGTGTTTCGTCGATTTTTATATAAAGTAACTAAACAATATTTAAGTGTTTCGTCGATTTACATATAAAGTCACTAAACAATATTTAAGTGTTTCGTCGATTTACATATAAAGTCACTAAACAATATTTAAGTGTTTCGTCGATTTACATATAAAGTCACTAAACAATATTTAAGTGTTTCGTCGATTTACATATAAAGTCACTAAACAATATTTAAGTGTTTCGTCGATTTACATATAAAGTCACTAAACAATATTTAAGTGTTTCGTTGATTTACATATAAAGTAGGCTCGGCACTGTCAGGTGGGTTAAAGCGTACAACTCGTAGTCCGAGGGCTGCGCGTTCAAATCCCCGTCGCACCAAACATAATCGCTCTTTCAGCCATGGGGGACCTATAACGTGACGGTCAATCCCATTATTCGTTGGTAAAAGAGTAACCCAAGAGTTGGCGGTGGGTGGTGATGACTAGCTGCCTTCCCTCTAGTCTTTTACTGCTAAATTAGGGACGGCTAACGCAGATAGCCCTCGTGTAGCTTTGCGAGAAATTCAAAAACAAACAAACATGTAAAGTAAGTCAACAATATTCACATATTTCTTCAATTATACACAAAATAGCTAAACAATATTTAAGTATTTCGTCGATTTACATGTAAGGTAATTGGCTTTGCAATAAAAGCAAGCACACAAATAAAATAATTTTATTTTAGTTTTATAAAGTACCTCAAAATCGAAGTTGTTAAATATCAAAAATGAGAATAAAATTAGGTAATTGAAAATTGATTATAGTTGGAGTTAAGTCTTTTTTTTTTCACATAGAAGAAGAATGATTAATGATATATTATTTCCACTATCTTCTGAAGCACGATATTCATTTCTCATAACTCGCACCACGGAGAATTTTTTCCTTAGGCTTTATTTGCAAAACAAATATAAAGTTTGTTAAGGTTTTATTTTTAAAGAATGAATTTAGATTATTTTGAGCATAGAAGAGGAAGCTTGTGGTTCTTCATAATGTTTTGAAACCATTACTTTAATAGATGTAATTGTGGTTCTTCTATAATATTCTGAAAACATCACCTCAATAGATGTTCTTGTGGTTCTTCTGCGATGTTTTGAAACCACAACTTCAATGGATTTATTACCTCTCGTCGATTACCGAGCTTGGGTCACATTTAGAATTTTGTAACAGTGAAAAGAAAGTGGCAGTTGGGCTGAACCACGCAGTCTAACACCGTTACTAGGTAAGCCTAACGTTACTGAGATACACGTGGAATATTAACTTAAGCCTAACTGAAATGGCATCATTAATCAGCTTATTACGTAAAATTAATTTGAGTCACTCAAACAGTACCTGATACGCCATCTTTAGGAATAATAGTAAGATATATTCACAGTGAGTTCAATATATTGTATGATAATCCAATGACGTGAAAGTATTCTGTGGATGTTTATTGCATTATTGAATAACTGAGATGTTAAGGACATTTGTTTTTTAAGTTTATGATTTATATAATCAGTTTTTATGCTGTTTATTTAACACAATGTTTTCTGTATCAATCTTTACCGAAGAGGTTGTTTGTTGTGTAAAATTAAAGCGCATATGTGTTTGTGCTTATCAAACATACATATATATATTATGTTTGATACTCGGTGGATTGTTATATGGGGCTATATACAGTTTAGTATATACGTTTATTAAACTGGTTTTTCCTTTATTAATCTGTATTATATAAACAGGTCTCTTTGTAAGTTGTAATCATATTGCGTGTTCTCATTCAGACATTACGTAATATGTTACAGTGTATTTCTTGTTTTTTTATTTGTGTTAATATATGCGTCTCTGTATATATATAACGTATTTTTTACGTACATGGAAATATACTGGGCCGTTTGACATTTATGTTGAATCGACGCTGAATAATAAACATAAATGTATAGATTACGTCGAATTTTCACGAGTTCCATGTCAACTGTTTCATTGAATATATCTTTCTAATTAAATAAACTTAAAGGGCAGAAGAGATTTAGTTGCACGTTTTATTCCCTGACAGCAGAACAATAACAACAAACCTGATTCTCTAGAGAAAACCAATTACTGTTTTATGAAACTTGAAACTAGTGAAATAACTAAAGTATGCTGGTTTTTTGGTTTTTTTCGAGAAAGAACATTTAACCCCACAAAAACATCGTATTCCCAGTGATATATTAGTAGAAAGTAGACCGTCAGAGTGGCAGTTTTTCCCGCCAATGAGATAAACGATCTCGTGGACATGTTACTAATGTAATGACGTGCACGTGACAAGAAAACACTAAAAGGTCATATTTCTTTTCGTGCATTATAAGAAAGCTGGTCATTAAATTTTGGTAAACCACTCGCGGCACTCAAAAAATAGAAACTTGAAACACAAAGCACAATAAAAATAGAAGTGGAGGGAAGGGAGGGAAAGGCATAAAGAAAAATAACTGATACAAAAGTGTGAACGAGTGAAGCCATACAAAGAATTTTTCCAAAAAATTTAACTTGTTAATGTTAAAGTGAGAGTAGGGTTAACAAATTCTCACACCAAGTTACTTGTCTCGAAATGAGTTACAAAATTCCCTTTCCGTGCAACATATATTGTTGGATGCTAAATGTAAGCCACAATCTTAAAACAATGGCCTTGCTTACATCCTTTCTGTGCAAAGAAATAAAATGGCTCTTTGTCAAAGACCTGAGAAAAGAAAAACAAGTATTTAGGATTTTCAACTGCGGACAAACAACAAACTTATCAAATATAGTTTTTTATAACAATATGTTTATCACAATGTAGTTGTCTTTATGATAATATGTGTGTCACAACAGACTTGTCTTCATAACAATATGTTTATCACAACAGACTTGTCTTCATAACAATATGTTTATCACATCATACTTTTCTTTATAACAAAATGTTTATCACATCATACTTGTCATTATAACAATATGTTTATCACAATATAGTTGTCTTTATGATATGTGTGTCACAACAGACTTGTCTTCATAACAATATGTTTATCACAACAGACTTGTCTTCATAACAATATGTTTATCACGACAGACTTTTCTTTATAACAAAATGTTTATCACATCATACTTGTCATTATAACAATATGTTTATCATAACAGACTTGTCTTTATAACAATACGTTTATCACGACATGCTTGTCTTTATAACACTACGTTTATCACAACAGATGGCCATATAATTAATTGGAAGTTGAGAAAGAATATTGCTAAAATAAGTTTTCAAAATGTTATTGTTTTTGCTAATTATACATTTAATTATATATAACAAACATTTTGACAATAGCCACATAGTAAAGTAAATATTATATACCAACCGCGAGCCACAAAACATATGCGATAACTTCATGCCCTTAACTTTAATTTTTCTTATTCTATCATTTACACACACGTCATTTAAGCTACGTTTTATTGGAGGCATTGTGCGTTACATCGAGAAATCCTAGTTCATTTTTGAAAATAATACGCTGTCAGACAAACAAACTCACACAGACGTAACTTTATTTAATAAAATTACACTTGAAATAAACAATAAAATATAGTAATAATGCTATTTATAATAAATAGTGTACAGAGAATGAAAATAGTTGTGAACGTTTAGTGTACTACACGGTTTTACGAGTTCAAAAGACAACAGCTCACAAATATAGAGAATAAAACCTGCACTCAAGAAAGAAGTTTGTTTGTTTTGGAATTTCGCGCAAAGCTACTCGAGGGCTATCTGCGCTAGCCGTCCCTAATTTAGCAGTGTAAGACTAGAGGAAGGCAGCTGGTCATCACCACCCACCGCCAACTCTTGGACTACTCTTTTACCAATGAATAGTGGGATTGACCGTAACATTATAACGCTCCCACGGCTGAAAGGGCAAGCATGTTTGGTGTGACGGAAAGTCGAACCCGCGACCCTCCGATTACAAGTCGAGTGCCTTAACTAGCTGGCCATGCCAGGTATGATAGATTAATTTACAATAGTCCTGCCTAAAATAATTTCAAGCGCCGTGGCTATTGAGGATTCTTTCTTGTTTAGGTATAATTAATGACCATAAAGTACAAATTATTTTATATTCTTGAAACATCAAAATTATCTTTTCATCAGACTTCGTTTTCGTGATTTTGTTTTATTACGGTTAAGAATCTTTGGTTCGATTGATTTAGGTTTCAGTTTTTATTTCATTCTGATGCTACATTGTGGGTGCCTAAAACTTTCACGTTTTTTATCAAAGTAATATTTTTAAATACGCAAAAAAATATTATTATTATTTAAAGTTTGAAAACACAAAATAAATTAAACTTCAAGAAGTACCCAAACGCGAGAAAAATGAACGCATTAGAGTTCGTGACATGACATATTGAACCCTAAATCTCGTGAGAGACGAGAAAACGCGAATTAGTAATTTCGATTTAGGACACCATATTAATACCGATCACAGTAAAGTCCAAGATACCGATAGCGAAAAACTCTCTTGCAATCTGCTAAGCCTAGGTCTTCCACTGATATCTTGGAAGAGCTGAAGCAATGCGTCGATATAGAGCCGTCGAATCTCGGAAAGACTGGGAGATCCACAGATCAGACTTCCCGGGGGTATAAGGGAAGAATCTAGAACTGGCTCAGTAGGAAGGTGTCTATCTTGCTTATTGACACGATGTGACAAAAAAAGAAAAAATACATTCACCATATCGCTGGCACAGCGTGGTTGCTAGTTATAGAGTAAGCATTGTTTAGTGACAACAAATATTATTTTGATGTTTACATGACGCCCCTATCGGCGTAGTTCCCTATATGTGAGAGTGGATATACTTAGAGTAAATTTATTTCTAAGTAAGAAAGAACGTGATTCTTATCATCGGCACATTCAACATTGATGGGTGAATTTCTTCATTTCCAGCTCGTATTATTAATAAATAATTGGATTATTGTTGTTGTTGTTTTGAATTAAGCACAAAGTTACACAATGGGCAATCTGTGCTCTGCCCACCACGGGTATCGAAACTCGAATTTTAGCGTTCTAAGTCCGCAGACATACCGCTGAGTAGCTGGGGGGCATATAATTGGATTAAAGAAACTTTTCATTTATTAGGGACCATCTCAAAAAGTCGATTCAGATGTTATCTACTGAAACTAGAAAAATAAAGACAAGGTTTGGTTTGAATTTCACGCAAAGCTACGCGAAGGCTATCTGCGTTAGCCATCCCTAATTTAGCAGTGTAAGACTAAAGGGAAGATAGCTAGTCATCACCACCCACTACCAACTCTTGGGATACTCTTTTACCAACGAATAGTGGGATTGACCGACCGCACATTATAACTCTCCCACGGGTAAAAGGGCGAGCATGTTTGTTGTGATGGGGATGCGAACCCGCGACCCTCGGATAATAAACCGAATGCCTTAACCACCTGGCCATGTCGGGCCCCCACAGCAATAAACTAGTGCAATCCACTGATTGTTTTACTAAACAAAGTACACGTAAATTATGTTACTTTATTTACCAACTAAATAAATTGTAAGTTATGTAGAGAAGCTAAATCATGACCTATAACCTTTTAGTAAGTAAACAAAATATCAGTTGCGTTTTACTAAGTAAACAAAATATCAGTTGCGTTATAGTAGGTAAACAACGCATGAATTATATATGAGAATGTAAACCGTACATTGTGTGTTTGTTTAAAAGTTTTTACAGAGACACACAAGGTTTTTCTGCATAAATACGTTTTTAATTTTGAATTATCAGAACAGATAACAATAGCACTCATTGTCAATGTTCAACTTCTCTCCTTGAATGCCATTACATTCTCACTCTTATAATGCTCCCACAGCTCCGTAATTAGGACCACATTCTTCGATAACGGGACACGAGCTTTGAATTGTCAGATTTTGCAGCCATAGCACGCTAATTACTTAGTCACGCCTAGTTCTAAGGAAACACACATTAAGCCATATTTTGAAATTTTCATAAGGCCCATGTAATATTTTAACATTAACAGTAGGCGGCTTATCTTTTGTTAGTTGTGAAACGATTTCCTTGTAACGAAACAAAACACGAACGTCATCGAAGTAAAGAAAATAAATATTTTATTTTGGGGGGACAACGTCACAATGGGCTATCTGCTGTCGAAACCTGTCTCTTAAGGGTGTAGAGCCCCTGGTTTACCGTTGTCCCATCGTTGGACTCCAAGAGTCCATTATCCTATTATAGGTGATTATAAATTACAATTACTCCTTTTGAAAACAGATCAACTAAATGTGAAATCATTACAACAGCCACACTTCTTTCGTTTTCTTCAATCCGACTTTAATCTCTTCAGTCGAATCTTTAAGCCTGATTAATAACTCATACTTTAAACTGTAGGGAAGTATTTTGTTCATTTCATGAAAGGTTTCAGTTGAATATTATTCCATTATTTCCCGGAAGATAGCAGCATCAACCAAAGAATATTTTTATTTATTTGTTTTGTTTGTTGCGAAGCGCAAAGTAAGATAAAGGGTTGTGTGTATTATGACTATAGCAAGTATTGAAACTAATCTAGCTAATTATTGATTGATATCGATTAATTACAGCACATATATATATATGTATATCTCTAATTATCAATATAAGTACTTAATTTGATTGAAATTTTGACTCTATCACCAAACATGCTCGATCTTTCAGCCTTGGTGGTGTTGTAATGTCACGGTTAATCCCACCATTCTTTGGTTAAAGAGTAGCTCAAAGGTTCGCGGTGGCTGGTGTTGACTGGGCGCCTTCTCTCTAACCTTTGGCTACTAAATTAATGGACTTGTGTGAAATTCAACAAATAAATAAACAAACCATTTACGTTTAAAACGTTTGTCGTTATCGATATATTTTTCCCTGATTGATGCCTGTCCAATCTCTGAATTCGCTTAAAGTAAGCCAAGAACTGCTTTTAGTCTATTACTTCAAAATTATTAACGACGAAGACATTCTGCGTGTAGAATCGCACGAATATCCGAAACAAATACCGAGCAGACTAAACACTTTTCTCATTCAAAAATAAAATAGTAGTTAATGATATTACCATTAGATAGCAGCACCTTACAAAGAATATTCTCCTTTAAGAATATAAGGACGTAATTTGATTGAAAGTTTGACTCTATCACCAAACATGCTCGATCTTTCAGCCTTGGTGGTATTGTAATGTCACGGTTAATCCCACCATTACACCTTAAAAAGATACTGTTAGTTTGCTTTAGAGTAAAACCACCAAGGGGAATTGAATCTCTGATTTTTACGTTGTAAGTCCGTAAATTTACCCCTGTTCCACTGAGAGACAAAAACAATCAACAAATTTGTTTGTTTGTTTTTAATATCGCTCAAAGCTACACGAGGGCTATCTGTGCTAACCGTCCTTAATTTAGTAGTGTAAGACTAGAGGGAAGGCAGCTAGTCACCACTACCCACCGCCAACTCTTGGGCTACTCTTTTACCAACGAATAGTGGGATTGACCGTTACATTATAACGCCTTAACCCACCTGGCCACGCCGGGCCCTAGAAAAAAAAAGAGAGTTTGAGAAAATGAAATTTTTAGATTCTTAGAAAAAGGATGCGTATAACTGTGAGGAAATCACAAAAAAATTACTTGATTTTTAATATTATTAAACTAAATCTTATAAAGAAACTATATTTGTAATATGCGTTAAAATGAAGAAAATAGTAGCAGATTTGTAAAATAAACTAATGTCTTTCTACTCTATTATACAAAAACCAATTAGTTATAAGATTTGTAATTATTCAGTTAGAAGATGGTCTGGCGTAACCAAAACTACCTACAGTTGTCAGTTGTACGGTAGACAGACAGCACGTGACTTATTAATTTGGAAACCTATAGACACACTTATTTTTTTCGTCCTA
Organism: Tachypleus tridentatus; assembly: GCF_004210375.1. Classification (NCBI taxonomy): domain Eukaryota; kingdom Metazoa; phylum Arthropoda; class Merostomata; order Xiphosura; family Limulidae; genus Tachypleus; species Tachypleus tridentatus. Next base: position 206,891,244 of record NC_134837.1, read on the forward strand.
TTTGGAAACCCACATATAGACACAATTACCTTGGTTATTCAATATTTGATGTTACTTACCTTTCTGGTGAATCCATCCATATTCCATAAGAACGACACTCCGGGTCTTATGCTGCTCTTAAAAGCACTTCCCCAGTCGTTAGTCTCACTCCATATGGTGTCAACATAACATTAGAGCTGTATCAGAGTCAGGGGAAGTTAGAAGGGAAGTACTGAGATTTTTTTCTTTCTTTCTCAAAAAGTTAAAAACAAACGTGAATGGAAGTTTGTGAATGTTTGTTTATTTTTTCTCTCTCAATTTCAAATACTCCATTGTTACTCAATCAACATCGCAGGATGAGTCCACCTCTATTGTCATGAGTTGTTGAGTTGGAAGGTTCTCTTTCCACGAAATCCAGTTTACGTGTGGCCGAAGAATCAGCTTACGTTTGTTGTAGCGGGGAATCGATTCACAGATCTTAGCAGTGTAAGAATAAAATAAAGTCAAGTTTTCGTTATTTTTACCAAATTAACAACTTTTGATTTAGTTTGTTTGTGTGTGTGTTTCTTTTTCTTGGTAAGATATGCGTATTGACTAAAACATTCCTATCTAAGGTTGGAAAAAAATTAAACTGGTGTTAATGGTGAAAACTACATTAATTATGTCTAACATCCATCCACAATTATTTGATGGCGAACCTTGTATCACGTTACTATGCATGTGCAAAGTTACTATTGTATTTATAACTAAAGTCACGACATACCGGATTTCTGAAGAAATATATATATATATATACCGTAAACTCATTAAACTTTATTTAATTATGGTATATTTTTCACAACGTAATATTTCTGTTTATTCGTCTCAACATTTTAAATGTAGGATATTAATTTGTCTAGTTTATTGATTATTTTATAGCAAAGCCATATTAAGTTATCTGTTCTATACAACCCGAGGAATCGAACCCCAAAGTTTAGCGTTGTAAGTCTGTAAACTTATTACTATCTCACCAGGGAACTTGTTAATTGTTAATAACTTGATGTTTTATTACAGAAGTATACATATCTGACACTTATTTATTGGAACAAACAAACAATACCACAGTTATTTATTGAAATGGACAAACAAACAATACTGCTGTTATTCATTAAAATAGACAAACAAAAATACTACACTTGTTCATTGAAACAAACAATACTAGTTATTTACAGGAACAAGCAAACAATACTAGTCATTTACTGGAACAGACAAACAATACTGAAAGAGCAATTACTGCAGTTGTTTACTGAAACACACACACAATACTAGTAACTCACTGGAACAGACAAACAATACTACACTAAACTACCAATCACTAATACGAAGGGAAACAGCACATAGCCCAATAGGGCTTTGTTAGAAGCTGACTAAACACTGATAGGGTCGTCACTGTTTAACATAAAATGTTTCGAACTGTTTACATTTGGAGATTTAGTCATCTTCAGAAACACTGTAGTTATTTTTAATTATTACATTCTTATTGAATTAATTAATTAATTATAATTAATTGTTGTTGCATAAGTGTTATTGTTCAAGTGCTCACTTGTAACTGAAACAATAATCAACCATTATCTTTTACCGTCTTTCCAACATTATAATATTTAGATAAAGTAAAACAGAGGTGTTGTTATTGTTACACTTGTATTGAAGTTGCGCAACTAGTGTGTTTTTACTTAAGGCCACGTCTGGCTATCTTCTGTGTTCATTGAGCGATTTCTATTTGTTGCAACTGATGCATTTTACGTTTATGCAAATTAATACGATAGAGTAAGTGAGTATTATAACTTGGTGCAAATATAAAGTACATAACGTAAAAATGTATTTCAAAAGTGGTGGAATATTGGACGATAGGAACGAAGCTTTTTTTTAAAATTTGCATAAAAGTGTAGGCGCGGAATAATACTGTATAAATTTGTTGTTGTTTTTGGAAAACGCAAAATTTATATTAAATATTTGTCGTAGACATAATTTTTTAAAAACAGAATATCGTTTTAAAATGTTATCGTCGACATTTATCTTTCAAATTTGTGTCGAGTGCTTTTGACAGTGCACCCGCCCTCTGGTGGAGGCAGAATCAGCTGGATGAGAGGAGATCCCGTAAGTCGGTAACACCGCAGGGTCATCACAGCCAATCGTAGCGTTTTGCGCATACAATCTGTGCATGGATTGGCGAATAAATGAACTGTTTATTGTTTCGAGCTCACGAGTGAAAAGTAGTTTGTGGTTTTGTTCCAACACGTATTCCCAAGATTTATATGTTTCTCCAAACTCTCCCACGTCTTCTCCATGTTGTCCTCCTCCAGAAAGGTCATTTCCACTTTTGTGTTCACAATTATGCTTTCCTTCTTTTGAAAACAGTCCCAAAAGTTTCGAAGAATCTGTGAGGTTTGTCCTCTGTCCTTCTAGATGGAACGCTATTATAGCAACAGAAGGCGGTCTTCTCCCTGAAGAAGAAGCTGTTGTAACTTCTGCTAAGTATTTCACAACTTTCTGGCGTTTATTAAAGCCATTAATTTTTCGTATCAGATCTTCTTCACAGAAGGTTTCCGTTATGACGCCACTACCGATCAATAAGAACTTATCATCTAGGCGAAGATCGATTTCATGTACTTGTAGGTGGGGAATGACATTTCTATTGCACGCAACAGCCTTTAAGTCAATACCTTCTTTGGAAGTGGAGCCATTAAAACCAGCCTATTAAGAAATAACAACGTTAGATGAAAGTTCTTTGAGCATTGTTTTCGTATTTATTTATATATCACACTATAATGGAACTCTTGCTTATATGATACTGAAGAAACTTTTTTATTACGCGATGTGCAACTCCCATCAAAACAAAATTTTTATGCTGTGTGCATGTAGATTAGCAATAGGTGCCACGATTCTCCCGTTTTACCTCCGTTTCCCGTCACGGAGAACTTTATTTTTCTTCATTCTCAGATTGCAGATATGACGTCATGAATACATCACGAGCGAATCTAATGCACTGGCGCCACAGGTTATCGGCTAGTATTTTTTAAAGTTATGGATCTTATAAAATTAAGCCTAAAATAATAACTTCATCACCGTCTATTTGAACATTTCCAGTAAAAAAAAAAACGGTACATTATGAAAACAAATACACTTAAACCTATCCTGCGTTCCTGTGTTTGCTTAATACACTAAACGATCCATGACCAATGACTTTTATGTTGGATCTTCATCTAATACTAGTTACTCTATAACTTAAAATAATATTTATCGGAAGACTCCTAAACGTTTTTATTTCGATAATCGAAAACTGTGTTTAATTCACAAAGTTTTATCTTCAAGGAATGTTTCCGTACTTCTCTAAGGTATGTTTTGTTGAATATTAATTTATTCTTAAAGGTTTATAAAGCATCACAATTTAAGACTAGTTAAGACTGTTGGTGCCACAGAGATTGACTTAACGTATATTCAATATATCTTTGAGCTTCAGACGTTTAAGTTTGTTTGTTTGTTTTCGGAATTTCGGACAAAGCTACTCGAGGGCTATCTGTGCTAGCCGTCCCTAATTTAGCAGTGTAAGACAAGAGGGAAGGCAGCTAGTCATCACCACCCATCGCCAACTCTTGGGCTACTCTTTTACCAACGAATAGTGGGATTGACCGTTACATTATAACGCCCCCACGGCTGGGAGGGCGAGCATGTTTGGCGCGACGCGGGCGCGAACCCGCGACCCTCAGATTACGAGTCGCACGCCTTACGCGCTTGGCCATGCCAGGCCCCTCAGACGTTTAAGAACAAATATTTTATTCTCTCTTACTGTGATCGCTGAATAACGCTCCAACTCCAAATCCTTGCTTGGCAGCTGATGTTGGGAAAGGACAGCAACATCATTTTTTCTTCCGAGAACGCAGGTGGCACCACCTGTTGTTGTTACATAGAGAGAATATACAGTTTCTTTGTTGATGAGCTTTAGAGTCAACATGCACAATGTAATTCTGGTGTTGAGGGTAGAACCGTTAGATTGCACATGTCTGTGGAAATATTGAACTCATCATAAAATATTTCTAATTTTTCACATTTCATTGCTAATAAATAAAATGAAGTAAAACGATTTTTACGAAACTAAATGAAATGGAAGATATTAAACTTTGTTTCTGTTTCAACAGTTAGACGCATTGCATATACTGAAGTAATATTACAATTATATTTATAACATATTTATAATTATGTTTCTTTAAATATGTTACGGTATTTAAATTGTAATCATCGTTAAATAGGCTTAAGAAAAATAAAATAAATCAAGGTGGTAGAATTATTCATAATAAGGCTTAAGACAAAATAACATAAATCAAATTGATAGTATTATCATTAAATAGGCTTAAGAGTGTGTTGTGTGTTTCTCTCATAGTAAAGCCACATCGAACTATCTGCTGTACCCATCGAAGCTTAAGGAAAAACAAGGTAAATGAAACTGGTAGAATTATTTTTAATAAGGCTTAAGAAAAAATAAAATAAATCAAGCCGGTAGAATTATTCTCAATAAGATTTAAGAAAAACATAAGATAAATCAAAGTGGTAGTATTATCTTTAATTAGGCTTAACAAGTTAGATAAATGATTGTGGTGGTATTATTATCGATAAATAGGCTTAACAAATTAGATAAATGATAACGGTAGTTTTATTATTGTTAATTAGGCTTAAAATTAATTAAATTATAGTGGTAGTATTATTATCGTTAATTAGGCTTAAAAATCAAGTTGGAAAACTATTAAAAAAGAACAACAAACACTTAAATAAATAAATCTCTTTCAAGACAACAGCATTTTAGAATAAATCAAATTTTCGATTTTCTGCAATTATAAAACTTTTTTAGTTTTTTTCAGCTAAGTAGAAGAACTTGATTTGTTTTCATAATTCGTTATGAAACTGGACTATAACCTGCGTTTACTTACTTTCTTAGTTTTAAATTAAAGCAACACTGGGTTATCTGTCGTGTCCACTGCGGGGAATAGAACGTTGTATTAGCAGTGTTATAACATAGTTAATTTATATTTATTCAACCTGGGAACACCGGTTAAAGTGTAAAGACGTTTATTAGAAAGGATAAACAACATACATTTTATATCTTAAAAACAAATGATCAGCAGACCCTAGAGGCTAAATGGTAAGTCTGAATGCTAAAAGTGTTAAATGTGGCTTTCGATATATGTTGTGGGCACAGACCACTTAGCCCACATTATTTTATTATAGTTATAGTTACAGTTTGAAATGTATTTAAAACACTACAACAGTAATAATAATAAAAGAACCACAGTACTGTGTTATGGTTACTGGGAATTCAGACTCAAGTGTCTATAATAAAACTACGACAGTCAAAATGCAGCCTTACTATTATGTAGTGGTTACTCTTGAACTGGTCTGGCATGGCCAGGTGGTTAAGGCACTCGAATCGTAATCTGAGGGTCGCGGGTTCGAATCCCCGTCATATCAAACATGCTCGCCCTTTCAGCTACGGGGGCGTTATAATGTGACAATCAATCTCACTATTCGTTGGTAAAAAAGTAGCCCAAGAGATGGCGGTGGGTGGTGTTGACTAGCTGCCTTCCCTCTAGTCTTACACTGCTAAATTAGGGACGGCTAGCGCAGATATCCCTCATGTAGCTTTGCGCGGAATTCAAAACAAACAAAGAAGTACTCCTGAACTGCCGATACTAACACCCACAGGCGGGAAAATAGCAAATTAAAATAGTCAATAAACTTACTTTAAAAATTTCATAAACACTTTCTTTAGAAATACGCCAGATTTTTCTTGCTTTTCTTCTTTCAGAAACTGCAGTAAGGTCCCCCGTACAAGGTTCACGTCGTCAACGTATCCTTCACTCTCAACAGCAGCTATTAGTAGACTGTGTTTAGAGCTTAGAGAGTCCAGCGGAACAACAATTAACCTGTAAATGAAGCAAGAGTACGTTACCAAAGCCAACAATATATACGACCCTATAATTTCAAGAAACAACAATGCCCAACTAACACAGTATAAACGAGTTGAACATATAATGTGAATAATGCACACGAGGGTTACAACAGTAATTTAATCACTGTTTAAATTAAACACCAGTTCACATTTGTTTCAATCAATCTTTTTTCTTATATTTTAAATTCCAGGCTATCTCCTACCTGTCACGGCTACCATAGCTTTCGGTTAGAGCGATTTCAAATGGATTTTCCTTACAAGAAGGGTGGAGTGTGCCTTTGTCGCTTGGTGGCGCTGTACGACCCGAGCAACTAACATCAACTACAGCTACATTTCGTTTGGTACTAAATAAACAAAACAAAAAATGAAGAAACGTTTGCTACTGTTCATTTTTTTAAAAAGCCAACCAATACAATTAGCTATATGATTGTCTTTTTAAAATTCTTCCAGTCATATATATATAAAACGGATACTTTGGGCATATAGTTAGATTTGAAGGTTGGTTAGTGGAGGTCTTGATAATTAACAAAATTAATTATGATATACTTGGTATTGCTGGCGCACAAATATCATAATCATTGGATGAAATTTCCCATTGCGTTTGCTTGGTGATCAAGGAGACACATTGCTACAGCGTCACCAAATTTTGTCCAAACGGAACCCTTGGCTACAACTCTATAATAACCTACATGTCTTATCCGCAGCACATTTCAATTCTGAAAATGCTCAAATTGAAACATATCGTATAACAACATATTTTAACTTATCAAATTTTGTGAAAATGCCTAAAATAAACATTGTAAAATAATATCTACTGATATCTACTAAAAAAGTTTATCTACTGATACTATTAAGTACATCAAACTTTAGCTCTAATTAAACTAAAGAAAAATACGTACACATGTTACAGACTTTTTTTTTAAATTACAGATAGTTCCCAATAAAGTCTGATCTAAAGTTAGGCTTAGGTGATCTTATAGATTTCGGTGTCTGCGATTAAAATTATTTTGTATTATACTAGAAGTATTGTATTTAATGAAGTACTGTTGTGTTAAAGACATTAATGTGAACGCATATGTTTTACAGCTTTCTGTTAGTTTATGGATATGAATTTTTGGAAAAAACAACCACAACTCAGGTCGATTCCATACTGATCTAACTATTCCATAGCAATTAATATCTGTAGTTTTCCTCAACTGTTTAATATTTTAGTTCTATGAAAGCTTTAATTTTCGTGTCTCTTTCATGGTGAAGTTTACATATCTAAAAGTATTCAATCATTAGTAATAAATATTTGTCTTATTGGCCAAACGTGATAAATAATAAACCATTTACCACCTCAAGTTCTTACGTTTAGAGGAATTTACTAAAAGTAAGAAAATAAAATGATAATAGTAATGAATAGATACTACCATAAAACTATAACTGAATATTGGAAGAGAAACATTAATAGTTGATTTTAAGGTATTTATTGCTGGTAAGTAAAACAAATGATCCTGGTAGCTTAGTTGTACTCTTGAGCACTTGTATTTCTAAAATTCATTGTTAGATCCTTGCAACTTTGTGTTTAACATCAAACAGACAATATTATGGCAACGAATATTCTAACCGAAGCTGGTGTTTAGTTGGGTTTACTAAACTAAAAATTATCCATTTATCAACTCTTTACAGAGTTATTAAGAAACGTCACTTTTAAATTTAAACTAAACGTCGCAGACGAAACTGGAAATACTTTTATGGCGACAATCTAGGACAAGTGCAAAGTAGGCCTAACGCCAAGGCCATATTGAGGTTTTATTGGCTCTAGGCTTTTCAGTATATAGAAGCCCTCTGAAGACAGAACCTCTGCGTGCAATACATTTATAGTCTTAGCTTGAAACCCCCTAACTAATGTGAGACCCTGGGCTTCAGTCCGTTAAGCCCATGCCTTAATCTAAGGTTGCCTAATGCCATTAAGACTACTTCAGGCTTTCAGTTGCACGTCACATTCTTCCGACTTAATTGTAATAAAAGCTGCACAGACATAAGAAAATAAGATGGAAATCGAATGCTACTGAAAAGTAATTAACAGCAACTTATGTATCAATAATTTTATGGAAAACAATGTTTTTCTTTTTTCTTCATGAAATTCTATCGTTAACTAACCCTAAACACGTTTCGATTTATGTGAAAAAAAATTTACAAAAGTAAACATTTTAAGGTATTTGATTCGTTTATTAACAACCAACTTTTCGTCTTACCAAAGGTGCTGAAAGTCATTTGATTCCACTTGTAGGTTCTTGTTGAAAGATATATCCAAATGACAAAGGTCAGGGGTCACCAGAAAGGCCAAATTCACCTTATTTAGTTTTGTACACGATATATCAAGAACCTAGAAAATCAAATATACACGCTATTTGAAACTGGTATGTCTGGACGTTATTCGTTCCAAGTTTGTGTGAGTAATAACAATTAAAAGTTTATGAAGTGTATCTGGGGGGGGGGGGATAACAAGTGAAGTATCTATGTGAAAAAAGTACCTATTTCCAGCACCGTGAGAAAAACATCTAAAATAAAAACACAAAAATGTCCCTAACAAATCGATTGACGATGAATGTTCCTGAGGTTATTTTAAGACTGATTTTTTTTCTCTTCGTCTTCGTCATTATATATAATTTGTTTCGTCCTTATTCCTATAGTACATACTCTTCAGTCCTTATTTGGAATATGGTTGATTTTATTTTTATTATAAACATTATTTCTTGAGCTTTCATTTACGGTTTCGTTTCTGATTGTTCTTCAATTTTAAGTTTTCCTTTGTAGTCTATATAAACAAACAAACGTAACTTTGAACCAAATCTATATTATAAAGGACGCAACAATTTATTACATGAAATACAGCGACATCTATCGATGTTTTGAGTTAGTTACCACCTTAGTGTAAATTATAATGAAACTGTTTTGTTTGTTTTTGTTTTTTGAATTTCGCACAAAGCTACTCAAGGACTATCTGCGCTAGCCGTCCCTAATTTAGCAGTGTAAGACTAGAGGGAAGGCAGCTAGTCATCACCACCCACCGCCAACTCTTGGGCTACTCTTTTACCAACGAATAGTGGGATTGTCCGTTACATTATAACGCCCCCACGGCTGAAAGGGCTATAATGAAACAGTATCAGTGTAATATAATAAAACAATATCATATTATTGTTTTCTTCCCTGACTCATGATAAAAGACTGGAATGAGAAATGATTCATTACTTACCCTAAGAGAATCATAAGACGAAAAATTTGGAACTGTTGTCAGTTTGTTAGAATGTAAATATAGAGACTGGAGCTTCGGAATATTAGACAGATTCTCTACGCTTCGGAATCTATTCCCTGCTAGTGACATCTGTTGGAGATCTGGTGTCGCTTTAAAGATTCTAATATAGAAACGATAAACAAATATTAAATTTATATATATATTGTATTCAGGATTTTTAGAAACAAACTAACCATTAAGTAATAAAACATAATTTAACTGCAAGTTTCTTCTTGTAAAATGCACACAAGCGTCTATAATTATAATAGTGAGAAATTAAACTACAATATATATATTTTAAAATAAAACAACGTTATAACATCGTGAAATGTTTGATATAACACACTTAACTACGATTTTCAATAAAAAATAATAATAATTTGTTGTTGTCGTTTTTTTACGTTGCTGGGGGTATCGGGAAGGTGGGGGGCATCAAATGTCGTTTGTCCCTCAAGATAATTTTACCCAATATATACCTCACTGACCCCCCCTCTTCAAGGAATTTGTAACAGAGAATACAATTGGAAAAAAACTTATAACGAAACACAACATTCGAGTGTACACTAAACTTATTCAAAAACCAGGCACAAAACTGACGTTCATACTATGTAAAAACTACTCTGACAAACACAACACTAACATAATTTACAAAATACAATGTGATAACAAGCAGAAAAATGGAAAGTAGATTCAAAGAACACACACAAACACCTTCACACGTTTTTGAACACTACAAATCAAATAAACACAACATAACCATAGAAAACACCTAGATATTAAGTAGGGAAACAAATATAAACAAACACAAAATCAAAGAAGCCTTATTTATACAATAACTAAAACCAAAATTAAACCAATACACTTTTGCTCAAAAAGTTACACGTGATAGTTTTGAGCTTGTTTGTTCCTTATTTTTATTTTTTATTGTGTTTTTAATGTGTGCAATGTCTTTCCTTTGCTAATTATTGGTAAGTATGTTTATAACATTCGTGTCATATTTCATGATTATGTCTTTTTTATGGAAATTTCTGTAGAACTTAAGATCTGTACCATCAGAAATGGACTTGTTTTCTCCACTTCTAATTCAAAACAAGTAAGATCGTCTTTTTGTGAAAATATTTAGTATCAATCTGAAACTTTGAGTAAACGTGCAACAATTGCATTCACATCAGAATATTTAACTCAGTAACGTGAGTGGCCCCCACGTGCTGCAATAATATCCGCTAGACGGCGTGGCATACCCTCAACTAACGTTCCACTCTTCAATCAGTGATTGAGGTAACTGCTATAGGTTTGAAGGGGATCTTTCCTATTCCTGAATGTACGGCCAAGTTCATTCCAGAGATGCTCTATCGAGTTGGTATCTGGGCTTACAGGTGGTTGCCCAAGGACCAACACACAATGTTGTTGCAAGAAATCTTGCACGTTGCGAGCATTATGAGCCGGTATATTGTCCTGCTGCAGCCGGAAATTGTTCTGGTAAATACCCTGGGCAAATGGCAGTAAGTGGCGATCCAGGACATTCCTGATACACAGCACCAGTGGCGTTTTGATCCAGAATGACCAACTGCCTGACAGCTGCAGAACAGAATGCACCTCAGACGTGAACTGAACCTTCGCCTCCTGCGACGTTGGGGTTGAACATTTTCATCATTCAGCTGTTCTCCAGGAAGCCTGCGCAATCGTATTTGTCCATCAGTGGGGTAGAGCAGAGATATGGATTTGTCAGCAAAAACTACATGATTTCAGTGTGCGATCCTCAGTTTACGGTGTCGCTGAGCCCACTGCAACCTGTTGTTGCAATATCTAGCTGTCAGTTTAGATTTCTTGACCATCTATCTTGCACCAACCGTCGATTAACCGTCTGACGTGGAATCCGGATCACGTTGCGCACGTAACTCAAAAGCAATCGACCTGGAGGACATCGTACGGTTTCGACGACTAATGGTGAGGATCCGGCGACCATCGCGTGCTGTAGTGGCACGTGGACGACCCGTAGGTCTGCTGGGACTCACACTTCCGGTTACAACTCTTCTTCTGAGAACTCTGTTGACGGTCTACTTGGATACATCAAGTGGTCTTGCAATATCGCCTTGTTTCAACCCAGCGTTGTCGTAGGTAACCATCTGATTTCTCAAACCTACGTTAGTAGGAGCTGGCATAATGTGTAAAATGTTTACAGAGTTCTAAAAACACGTCGCTTACAGATAAGGTACAAAAGTAACACTAGAATCCATATACCTCGCCCCAGACACTGCGTTCTGGACAAGTTTCAGAACACTCCCATGTTCAAGGGATTAAACCAATTCAAGATGAACTCAGGTAATGCAGAGTAGTAGAGAAATAAAACTTGAAAGTTTAAGAACAACACACAAAGTTAATTTAGTTTTATAATAATATAAATGACAAAAAATCACATTTTCGAACATGTAACAACCTTTTTGAGCAAGAGAGTATAAAACAACACCTTTATACCTATATCAATTAATTACCTAGCTGTAACGCCCTCTACAATCTCGTCCCCAAGACATGTGCCCAGCAACGGTCAGTTGCAAGCTTTCTGTTAACTTTAAAATGACCTTAGAAGATCGAAACATTGTTTCGTACTTCAATTAAATTTAACCTGACCTTAAATTACCGGGAATACCTTTTTTATCTGTAGAGTTTCTAAAAAATTCTAATAATTTCGTATAGGTAATGATGCCGCAGTTGTAAAGAAATATAACATCGCTAACAATAAAAGAAATAACAATAAAAACACATAACAACATGTAAGTTAAAGGGTAATTTGCTATGGTAGTCCCTCTATCGTCAACAAGTGTAACAATTAAGAACTTTAATGAGCCGCAGTTACCAGCTGAATAAAATAAAGGGGGGCGACATCTCGGCTTCGTCAAATAGGTCTTAAGTTATTAAAATTTATTATGTTCCCTATGTTGCTATTGTTTGTTGATAAACACAAAGGGCTATCTGTGTTCTACCCACCATGGGTATCTAAAACCAGTTTCTAGCTGTAGAAACATACAGCTGTGTCACTGGCGGACATGTTTACTGTGAAACAAAAGGTGTAACATTATAGTGTTTCATCTTTCCATTTGTTCCGAGTAATCGAAGGGAGTTGAAGAAGTGAAATCATCTTTTAAAGCAGTTGTCCAGTAAAAATATATCCTGTTAAAAATAAGTAACCTGCTCAGATGGTGAAGGCACTCGACTCGTAATTCGTGGGTCACGGGTTCGAACTCCCGTTACACCAAACATGTTTACCCTTTCAGCCGTGAGGGCGTTATAATGTAATGGCAAATCCCACTATTTGTTGGTAAAAGAATAGTCCAAGAGTTGGCAGTGGGTGGTGATGACTAGCTGTCTTCCCTCTAGTCTTACACTGCTAAATTAGAAACGGCTAGCGCAGATAGCCCTTGTGTAGGTTTGCGCGAAACTTCAGACCAATAAGTAACTAAAACTTAAAGAAGCTATTTTTATATAATATCTAGCAATACTTGCTTGTCGTGAGTACCAAGTTTCATCCAAAATCTGACTATTTTTGACTGAGATATAGAGCAAAAATTATGTGAAAAATCGGTCCCAGTGCTAATAGATAAGGATTGTTTTGGATCTTCGTGGCTTTGACTCTCCAAAAACTGATAACTTTTTAAGTTGTGCCGTAGTTCAAATTTATACTAACTTTCGTCCAAACCCATTTAACAGTTTTCGAGAAATCTTACTGACTAAACACACACACATACAGGAAACAAAAAATAACTTCTGTCACCCTGAGTAACGGAAGTAATAGTAATAATAATAAAAGCTTTTAGACTATTGTTAAAGGTAATAACAGTTACACCTATAATACACTTACTGGTCAGGTAGTTTAGAAAGAAGATTATAGCCTACGTGTAGGACTTGAAGTCTCGGACAAAATCTCAAAAACTCGAATACATTATCTCGAAGCCCATTGGCGGAAAGAAAGAGTTTACGTAGCGATAAGTTCTGTTTGTATTTCGGCAGAGGGAGCTCTGTTATCTGGTTGTTTGTAATGTTGAGTTCGTCCAGCCTATAGGAAAAAAACACAACAACTTATAATATTTTTAAAATGTATTTTTATTAAGTTTGCACAGCGGCATCTATCTTTAGTTTTGGAATTAATTTTAAATTTACATCTGTGTGGAAAACAAACACCTATTTTTTTAAATTGAATATGAACACTCGATCTGGAATTTAAACTGTTTATTATTAATCTGTGAATTTTTTATGTATTTATTTATAAATCAAAATTCCTCCTATCGATTTGTTCATTTTAGATATCTATATTAATGTCCATCATTAAACTATTGGATACTACGTTATTTTTTAAATTATCTTCTCATTTAAAAATTTAGTCTTTGGAAATTATGAATTATCTGATTACTTATATCGAACAGTTTTATTCAAGAAAAGGTTAAAAAAATTACTTTGTGGAAATAATTAGCTGTGGAATATTTAATCTAATTTAAGGTTGAAAGAAAAGTTCCAGTTTCTAAATGTTTTCACTAGTACATCATATGTAACTAATATTTATAAAGATATTTTAACATCTTTTTCTTGCCGCTAGGACTAGAACAAACACTATAAAATAATATTTAAAGGATAGATAATTTTATTAATTCACTTAATACTTTAAAGGCCATTACTGTTTGCACTTAGCTCTTTTTTATTGCCTTAATTATCAAATATTTATATTTTTACAGTACCTGGGAAGATAATCAAAAAAGGCCTCAGGAAGTTCGACTAACAGGTTATTCTCTAACAACAATTTCCTAAGCGTGATTTCCTTGGTCAGTTCTGGAAGTTGCTTTATGTGGTTGTTTCCCAGTTTTACTATAGACAGCAGTGGTCGTTTTTTCTTGAAAAAACTATTATTGGTTAGAAAAGAAATATTAACAGAAGGTGCCAGAAGACATTCGTGTGCTGAAACGTTTGTTTTTTACTACAATGCGCCACCTGTTATTCACTATGCGAAATAGTCTGGGTATAAAACTAGTACGTTTGAAAATGTATAGCATAGTGGAAAAGTGTGTGTGTGTGTGTGTGTGTTTTTTATTATACCAAAGCCGCATCGGGCTATCTGCTGAGTCCACCGAGGGGAATCGAACCACTGATTTTATAGCTGTAAATTCGTAGTCTTACCGTAAACTGTGACAGTGGAAGATTTAAATGTTTAATAAAATAATTAGATTTCATGGTTGTAATATTAAAGTTATCTCAATAAGTATACTTACAATATTGGTTAGAGTTTCTGAGCAGGAAAAAGCACTGGTTTTTTGTTGTTATTCCTTCCTTTCAATATTATTGAAACGTTTACTAAAAATGACCAATTTAAGTGTTTTAATAACGAATTCAATAGTCATACACTTTTTATAGAGCATACGTTATAAGTGTTGACGAAATATATCGAGCAGTGTTTTAAGTTTTATTATAAGTTGCAAGCCTTAAGGACTGGAACTTATAATAATACGTTTAAAACTATCTATGTATTTTTAAATCACAAGTTCAAAAATGACTGATCCAGTTTATTAGTTATATTTTCGTCCGACACGTGGTAAAATATAAAAGTATAAAACATATTGAATAAAATAATAGTTATATATTGTTATATTTCCGTCCGACAGGTGGTAGAACAAAAGTATAAAAAATATTAAATAAAACAATCTATAGATGACGTAGAGGGCCTAACTGTGCAGATATTAAATAGTAAATTATTAGACATTGCTTTTGAGACCTGTTTATTAGCTTAAAATTAAATTTATTAGATAAATGAACAAGTCTCTTTACTTTATTCTGTTGTGAAACAACGTAAGACGACACAATATGGTCGACTTAGTGATAATAATGAAAATATAATTTACTTACTCAACAGGCAATTCTGAGATGGCGTTATGTCTGACATCTATTGTTTGTAACTTTGTTGCCGTACAAAGTTCAAAAGGTAAGGTCGCCAGGTGGTTACTGGAGAAAACAACAACGATCGTATTTAGTGTCAAGTCTGTTATAAATATTTCATTTACCCATTTATTATCCTCACAATAAAACTACAAAAACGATTTCATGCCAGAAACAGTTTTTGTTGATCCTTGGTCCCCCAGTGGCACAGTGGTATGTCTGTGGACTTACAACGCTAGAAACCTGGTTTAGATATCCGTGGTGGGCAGACCCCAGATAGCTCGTTCTGTTGCTTTGTGGCTAGCTTGAAACAAACTTTTAAATCACGTCATATCGGACCGTTCTTTTTTTCAAAGAAATTATAGCAAGTTCTTTGTTTTGAAAAATTCGGTGAAGTATTATTAGAACGAGTTGTTTTCAGAGTGACATAGTACCACATACAGTAGAAGACATATCGAGAAACATATCTGTGTCTGACAAACGGAACATGACATTATTACTTAGTTTTCACAAACGGACAGCTCATAATTACTGTTTTAAAACTTATCGACTCTCAACTCTCAACGCTTGATGACACAAGTAGCTATCGTTGGAGCTTCATAGGCCTAAATAGGGAAATTACTGCCAAAGAGACCTTTCGTGTAATCACATAACTCGTCATTCGAGTTAGATAATGAAACACAAACGTTTCTGTAAAATGAACGCATATATATTTTAAGGTAACAATTTAAACGCCGAAAGATTAAGAAATATCACAAACTAATAGGCCTAAAATCATGGATAAAACATTTGTTTGTTTCACTTACTTTTTCCATTTGGATTAGTTCTGTTATTGGTCGACAAGACCTCATGAATAATCACTTGTAAGCGGTTCGAAATGCTGTTTTTACACTTCTCTGATTTTGAATTCGAAATGGACAAATTAAGAGGATTGTGGGAAAAAGGTTGCAGGTTATATGGTTTTTAACACAAGTTTTAAGCTCCCTCCCGGTTTATTTTAAATAATAAACTATCTTTAGTTGATTTTTAAATTTAGGCATCATGTAAAAATTAAAAAAGAAAGTCTGGGTAATATATGCTCTGCCCACCACGGGTATCGAAATTCGATGTTTTAAAGGTTTATGACTTACAGCTGAGATACTGGGAAAGGGGGGGGGGTAAAAAAATATAGTGCATGTAGCCCATTTTGTAGCTCAAAACAAATCTTAGTCCTGTGGTCAAAGAAAGTTCAATTACTGTGATACGTAACCATAGTTGTTTACATAACATAACTCCCATTGTTTAAATAATGCAACCACTGTTGTTTACACACCATAACTACTATTATTTACATAAAGTAATCACTGTTATTTACATAACGTAACCACATATGTTAGTATAACGTAACCACTGTTGTTTATATAAAGTAACCACTGTTATTTACCTAACGTAACCACATATGTTAGTATAATGTAACCACTGTTGTTTACATAAAGTAACCATTGTTATTTACCTAACGTAATCACTATTGTTTACATAAAGTAACCACCGTTATTTATCTAACGTAACCACATATGTTGGTATAACGTAACCACTGTTATTTACTTAACGTAACCACAAATGTTAGTATAAAGTAACCACTGTTATTTACTTAACGTAACCACAAATGTTAGTATAAAGTAACCACTGTTATTTACTTAACGTAACCACAAATGTTAGTATAAAGTAACCACTGTTAGTTACATAACGTAACTACTATTGTTTACACACCATAACCACTACTGATTACATAGTTTACTCCATGTTCGCCAGTTTTCACGAAATAAAACACCAAAACTACCACCGATGTGCATAATTCTCATTAGTTGTCAAATGATTGTTCGGATACTGAGTAGAGACGTTTCTAATGTCGAACTAGAGGGAAGACAGCTAGACAAAAGCCCCCCCCCCCCGCGTCAAATCTAATGACACTATAACCGGATAACGAAATTTGGTGTGAATTAAAATTTGCTAAATCGAATGTTTCAATCTGAATGCTGGAGCTCCGTATTCCATTTTACATTAACTGTTACAAATTCATGATCGATCAATTCTGCTAAAACGAGAAGCAATCTGAAGGAAGTACTGAAATTATGGGATTTAATTGGTCCTACTTCCGCAGTCTACTTCAAAACGTAGGGTATATTCTATATTCCACATTATAACTTGTACCCTGGGATCTTTTGAATTAATGGAGCGTTTTTTGTTTCTTAATTTATTTTTTCGGCTTATTTTTAGGTTATAACAAACTAATATACACACACATATATTACTGGATTGGATAATTCGCTGTTTCGTATCTGTACTTAATACTTATGGCAAATTCCTAACAGTACCCCTTGACAGATCAGACTAGGTTAATTTTGAGCTACTGACTAGCAGCCAATCAGCGACGCCCTTCCACCCACTGTATATGTTAAGGGAGGATGACTGTCACTTTTATAATACACTCACAACTCTCGTCTGCTTTGTTTAGATAAGACTTGTATCTACTTACTGTGAAACTCCAAGCTCTTCTAGCTGCTCTAAGAACCCGGAAAATTGCACGTGAAGAAGTCCTGAAAGGTAATATAAGTAGGGTTCAGAGAACTTTAAAGAAATGAAAACAACAACAGCAGATAATTCATAGTTTATCCAAGAGACAGACGAATGCTGCCTGAAGGGTCACTTATTTTAAGCATTTGCACCATTTACTGTAGTGTGTTGTCTGCTAGTCAGTCAGTCAGTAGACATTAAAAATGACGTCACATAAGGAACACTTACCGTTGGAATTTGTACTCTCGTGACGTCAGTAAAACATCCCCATACATGAATTACGAAAAGAATTATGCATTATGTGTTTCAAAAGCAAGAAATAAAAATGTTTGTTACACTTAATTTTGGTGTTATTCACTCTTGAAACAGAACATTTTCAGGGACCCCGTGAAAGTACATTTGGTATTACAATTTAGAAACTGAAAGAAGTTGTTCTGTAAGAAAGGTTACAGGATTGGTACGGTGCGTAAAACGACCTCTTGACACTAACTGTTGCTCCAAGCAAAAGAGCGAAACGAAATTGGGTAATGAAAAAGAAACAGAAAACTGACCAAAGTAACGAGATATACAAAGCGACATCTATAGGGATGCACAACATTGTGACTAACAGTCAAATAAGTCAAATCCTGTAGTTAAAAAATAAAAACAGAGATATTACATCCGTGTGTGTAATTATAGACACATACATATAAATATATATATATACATATAACTATTGGAAAATAATTTACTGTTAAATATTGTAAACATGTCAATATAACACCCTTGATATAAAAAATAAAGCGAATAGGAAAACTAACTAAAGTACCATTTATCGATATGAAGGAATAGAAGCTTGAAGTAACCATGACAACAAAGAATGCTTGTTGGTTGTTAAGTGCATCAGGCAGTCACGTGCTCTCTCTTGTACAAACTCTGTATCTTGTCACAAAAGAACGAACTAACTGACATAAAGTAATAATCCAAATCAAAGAGAACTGGTGACCAGGTCAAAAATCTTACCATTATGGTGACAAAGAACACTTCGTAGATTTTTACTGTGCAACGTAATACACTGAAACTTGTTGTAGGAACCATTAAAGTTCTCGAGACTGCTCGATGGCGACATCTGTAGGGATTCTATATCATTGTGACTAACATCCAAATAGATCAAGTTCTGTAGTTAAAAAAAACAAAACAAAACAGACAAAAATTATTCCGTAATTTTCTTCCCATAGTGGTGACATCTATAGAGATTATATAGCATCGTGACTAAATCTAATTCTGTACTTAAAAACAAACACAAATTATTCCGTAATTTTCTTCCGACAGTAGTGACATCTATATGGATTCCATGTCATCGTGACTAGCACCCAAATAAGTCAATCTGTAGTTTAAAAAAATCAAACACAGATATTATTTACAAAGTTATTTCCTATAGTAGCGAAATCTATAGAAATTATATAGCATTGTGGCTATCGGCCAAATCTGCAGTTAAGAAACAAACATTATAATGTAATTTTCTTCCTACACAAGTGGCGGCATCCATAAGAATTTAACATGACTTTTAGTAGTTTTTTCTACAATTATGAATAATGTTTATACACTGATTAAAATTCTTGGATAGTTCTATCCTCACAATATTAGGAATTAATTTATCCTTTCTTCACTCTTAGACGAAATAGATGTTGTTTCTTCTATTGATGATTCTTTGGTTTAATTTTCTTAGTTTCGTTAACAACGTAGATAAGGTCAGGCATGTTGGAATTCAAACAGATAACACAGTACACAAAAGAACACTAAAGACTTACACTTCCCGTATAATCCTCATAGTGAAGTAATTCATGATGACGAGAAACCCACCTGAAGTAAAAATGTATCTCAGGTTAACCTGATGATCACCTAAGAAGGTCAAAACTTTGTTCTCTTGTTTATTTTAATAAAAGTTTTAATACCCATACCAGACGTCCTGAGACACATTTTTACATCGTCACGAATCTATAGAAATTAAATAACATTGTAGCTAACATTCAAATAAATCAAATTATGTAGTTAAAAAATACAAGTATTAATTTATTAAAACGAGTAAGTCATGACATATCTATTTGGAAAGAAGAACATTACAAGATTTCATATAAAAACTTACATAAATTCTACATTTAAATTGAATCAATGAAATAGAGCGTGGTTACCGTATTGATGAAGCGTTAAGGAAATATAAAAAAGGAATATAATATGGCTTCCAAATATGTGCCCTGAACAATACCGTATTTCAGGAAGGGAATTTTGAAATGTTATTTTGCCAGTCATAGTTTATTTTTTATCAGAACTTTAATAATCATTGACGGAAGGCAGCGAAAATAGTTTCCAGAATTTTGGTTTAAAATCCAGTAGTTACTAAAAAGATATAATTTTAACAGGATTAAATTGATGATACAAATTGAAGGTTCACCTGAGATTTTCTAGGTTTAAATCTGAGGATATAAGTGTGTTTTTACGAACATGAGTAAAACACAAGGATGTAGGTGTGTTCTGACGAACATGAGTAAAACAGTAGGATGTACGTGTGTTTTAACAACATGTGTAAAACACTAAGATGTAATTGTGGTTTTAACAACATGTGTAAAACCCTAGAATGTAATTGTGGTTTTAACAACATGAGTAAAACCCTAGGATGTAATTGTGGCTTTAACAACATGAGTAAAACACTAGGATGTAGGTGTGTTTTACAAACATGAATAAAACACAAGATTGTAGGTGTGTTTTAACAACATAATTAAAACACCAGAATATAGGTGTGATCTTACGAATCTGAGTAAAACACTAGGATCTAGGTGTGTTCTTCTGAACATCAGTAGAACACTAGGATGTAGGCGTGTTTTAACATTATGAGTACAACATTAGAATACAGGTGTGTTCTTACAAACATGAGTAAAACTGTAGGACGTACGTGTTTTAACAACATGAGCAAACACTAGAATGTAGGTGTGTTTTAACAACATGTATAAAACACAAGGATGTAAGTATGTTCTTAGGAGCATGAGTAAAACACTAAAATGTAAGTGTGTTTTAACAACATAAGTAAAATACTAGGATGTAAGTGTGTTCTTAGGAGCATGAGTAAAACACTAAGATGTAAGTGTGTTTAACAACATCAGTGAAACACAAGGATGTAAGTGTGTTTTAACAACATAAGTAAAACACTAGGATGCAGATGTGTTTTAACAACATAAGTGAAACACTAGGATGTAAGTGTGTTTTAACAACATAAGTAAAACACTAAGATGTAAGTGTGTTTTAACAACATAAGTAAAACACTGGGATGTAAGTGTGTTCTTAGGAGTATGAGTAAAACACTAAGATGTGAGTGTCTTTTAACAACATAAGTGAAACATTAGGATGTAAGTGTGTTCTTAGGAGCATGAGTAGAACATTAAGATGTGAGTGTGTTTTAACAACATAAGTAAAACAGTAGGATGTAAGTGTGTTCTTAGGAGCATGAGTAAAACACTAAGATGTGAGTGTGTTTTAACAACATAAGTAAAACACTAGGATGTAAGTGTGTTCTTAAAAGCATGAATAAAACACAAAGATGTAAGTGTGTTTTAACAGCATAAGTAAAAACTAGAATGTAAGTGTGTTCTTAGGAACATGAGTAAAACACTAAGATGCAAGTGTATTTTAACAGCATAAGTAAAACACTAGGATGTAAGTGTGTTCTTAGGAGCATGAGTAAAACACTAAGATGCTGATGTGTTTTAACAACATAAGTAAAACACTAGGATGTAAGTGTGTTTTAACAACATAGGTAAAACACTAGGAGGTAAGTGTGTTCTTACGAGTATGAGTAAAACACTAAGATGCAAGTGTCTTTTAACAGCATAAGTAAAACACTAGGATGTAAGTGTGTTCTTAGAAGCATGAGTAAAACACTAAGATGCTGATGTGTTTTAACAACATAAGTAAAACACTAGGATGTATGTGTGTTTTAACAACATAAGTGAAACACTAGGATATATGTGTATTTTAACAACATAAGTAAAACACTAGGATGTAAGTGTGTTCTTAGGAGCATGAGTAAAACACTAAGATGTAAGTGTGTTTTAACAACATAAGTAAAACACTAGGATGTAAGTGTGTTCTTAGGAGCATAAGTAAAACACTAAGATGTAAGTGTGTTTTAACAACATAAGTAAAATATTAAGATGTAAGTGTGTTTTAACAACATAAGTAAAACACTAGGATGTAAGTGTGTTTTTAGGAGCATGAGTAAAACACTAAGATGTAAGTGTGTTTCAACAACATAAGTAAAACACTAGGATGTAAGTGTGTTCTTAGGAGCTTAAGTAAAACACTAAGATGTAAGTGTGTTTTAACAACATAAGTAAAATACTAAGATGTAAGTGTGTTTTAACAACATAAGTAAAACACTAGGATGTAACTGTTCTTAGGAGTATGAGTAAAACACTAAGATGTGAGTGTATTTTAACAACATAAGTAAAATACTAAGATGGAGGTGTGTTTTAACAACATAAGTCAAACACTAGGATGTATGTGTGTTTTAACAACATAAGTCAAACACTAAGATGTGAGTGTATTTTAACAACATAAGTAAAATACTAAGATGCAGCTGTGTTTTAACAACATAAGTGAAATACTAAGATGTGAGTGTATTTTAACAACATCAGTAAAATACTAAGATGCAGGTGTGTTTTAACAACATATGTGAAACACTAGGATGTATGTGTGTTTTAACAACATACGTAAAACACTAAGATGCTGGTGTGTTTTAACAACATAAGTGAAACACTACGATGTATGTGTGTTTTAAAAACATAACTGAAACACTAGAATGTATGTGTGTTTTAACAACATGAGTAAAACACTAAGATGCTGGTGTGTTTTAACAACATAAGTAAAACACTAAGATATATGTGTGTTTTAACAACATAAGTGAAACACTATAATCTATGTGTGTTTTAACAACATAAATGAAACACTATGATGTATGTGTGTTTTAACAACATAAGTGAAACACTAGGATGTAAGTGTGCTCTTAGGAGCATGAGTAAAACACTAAGATGTGAGTGTGTTTTAACAACATAAGTGAAACACTACGATGTATGTGTGTTTTAACAACATAAGTGAAATACTAGGATGTATGTGTGTTTTAACAACATGAGTAAAACACTAAGATGCTGGTGTGTTTTAACAACATAAGTAAAACACTAGGATGTATGTGTGTTTTAACAACATGAGTGAAACACTAGGATGTAAGTGTGTTCTTAGGAGCATGAGTAAAACACCAAGATGTGAGTGTGGTTTAACAACATAAGTAAAACACTAGGATGTAAGTGTGTTCTTAGGAGCATGAGTAAAACACTAAGATGTGAGTGTGTTTTAACAACATAAGTAAAACACTAGGATAAAAGTGTGTTCTTAGGAGCATGAGTAAAACACTAAGATGTGAGTGTGTTTTAACAACATAAGTAAAACACTAGGATGTAAGTGTGTTCTTAGGAGCATGTGAGTGTGTTTTAACAACATAAGTAAAACACTAGGATGTAAGTGTGTTCTTACGAGCATGAGTGAAACACTAAGATGTGAGTGTGTTTTAACAACATAAGTAAAACACTAGGATGTAAGTGTGTTCCTAGGAGCATGAGTAAAACACTAAGATGTAAGTGTGTTTTAACAGCATAAGTAAAACACTAGAATGTAAGTGTGTTCTTAGAAACATGAGTAAAACACTAAGATGCAAATGTGTTTTAACAACATAAATGAAACACTAGGATGTAAGAGTGTTCTTAAAAGCATGAGTAAAACACTAAGATGTAAGTGTGTTTTAACAGCATAAGTAAAACACTAGAATGTAAGAGTGTTCTTAAAAGCATGAGTAAAACACTAAGATGTAAGTGTGTTTTAACAGCATAAGTAAAACACTAGAATGTAAGTGTGTTCTTAGGAACATGAGTAACACACTAAGATGCAAGTGTCTTCTAACAGCATAAGTAAAACACTAGGATGTAAGTGTGTTCTTAAAAGCATGAGTAAAACACTAAGATGCTGATGTGTTTTAACAACATAAGTAAAACACTAGGATGTATGTGTGTTTTAACAGCATAAGTGAAACACTAGGATGTATGTGTATTTTAACAACATAAGTAAAACACTAGGATGTATGTGTGTTTTAACAACATAAGTCAAACACTAAGATGTGAGTGTATTTTAACAACATAAGTAAAATACTAAGATGCAGCTGTGTTTTAACAACATAAGTGAAACACTAAGATGTGAGTGTATTTTAACAACATCAGTAAAATACCAAGATGCAGGTGTGTTTTAACAACATATGTGAAACACTAGGATGTATGTGTGTTTTAACAACATAAGTAAAACACTAAGATGCTGGTGTGTTTTAACAACATAAGTGAAACACTACGATGTATGTGTGTTTTAAAAACATAACTGAAACACTAGAATGTATGTGTGTTTTAACAACATGAGTAAAACACTAAGATGCTGGTGTGTTTTAACAACATAAGTAAAACACTAGGATGTATGTGTGTTTTAACAACATAAGTGAAACACTATAATCTATGTGTGTTTTAACAACATAAATGAAACACTATGATGTATGTATGTTTTAACAACATAAGTGAAACACTAGGATGTAAGTGTGTTCTTAGGAGCATGAGTAAAACACTAAGATGTGAGTGTGTTTTAACAACATAAGTGAAACACTACGATGTATGTGTGTTTTAACAACATAAGTGAAATACTAGGATGTATGTGTGTTTTAACAACATGAGTAAAACACTAAGATGCTGGTGTGTTTTAACAACATAAGTAAAACACTACGATGTATGTGTGTTTTAACAACATGAGTGAAACACTAGGATGTAAGTGTGTTCTTAGGAGCATGAGTAAGACACTAAGATGTGAGTGTGATTTAACAACATAAGTAAAACACTAGGATGTAAGTGTGTTCTTAGGAGCATGAGTAAAACACTAAGATGTAAGTGTGTTTTAACAACATAAGTAAAACACTAGGATGTAAGTGTGTTCTTAGGAGCATGAGTAAAACACTAAGATGTGAGTGTGTTTTAACAACATAAGTAAAACACTAGGATGTAAGTGTGTTCTTAGGAGCATGTGAGTGTGTTTTAACAACATAAGTAAAACACTAGAATATAAGTGTGTTCTTACGAGCATGAGTAAAACACTAAGATGTGAGTGTGTTTTAACAACGTAAGTAAAACACTAGGATGTAAGTGTGTTCCTAGGAGCATGAGTAAAACTCTAAGATGTGAGTGTATTTTAACAGCATAAGTAAAACACTAGGATGTAAGTGTGTTCTTAGGAGCATGAGTAAAACACTAAGATGCTGATGTGTTTTAACAACATAAGTAAAACACTAGGATGTATGTGTGTTTTAACAACATAAGTGAAACACTAGGATATATGTGTATTTTAACAACATAAGTAAAACACTAGGATGTAAGTGTGTTCTTAGGAGCATGAGTAAAACACTAAGATGTAAGTGTGTTTTAACAACATAAGTAAAACACTAGGATGTAAGTGTGTTCTTAGGAGCATAAGTAAAACACTAAGATGTAAGTGTGTTTTAACAACATCAGTAAAATATTAAGATATAAGTGTGTTTTAACAACATAAGTAAAACACTAGGATGTAAGTGTGTTTTTAGGAGCATGAGTAAAACACTAAGATGTAAGTGTGTTTTAACAACATAAGTAAAACACTAGGATGTAAGTGTGTTCTTAGGAGCATAAGTAAAACACTAAGATGTAAGTGTGTTTTAACAACATAAGTAAAATACTAAGATGTAAGTGTGTTTTAACAACATAAGTAAAACACTAGGATGTAACTGTTCTTAGGAGTATGAGTAAAATACTAAGATGTGAGTGTATTTTAACAACATCAGTAAAATACTAAGATGCAGGTGTGTTTTAACAACATATGTGAAACACTAGGATGTATGTGTGTTTTAACAACATACGTAAAACACTAAGATGCTGGTGTGTTTTAACAACATAAGTGAAACACTACGACGTATGTGTGTTTTAAAAACATAACTGAAACACTAGAATGTATGTGTGTTTTAACAACATGAGTAAAACACTAAGATGCTGGTGTGTTTTAACAACATAAGTAAAACACTAAGATATATGTGTGTTTTAACAACATAAGTGAAACACTATAATCTATGTGTGTTTTAACAACATAAATGAAACACTATGATGTATGTGTGTTTTAACAACATAAGTGAAACACTAGGATGTAAGTGTGTTCTTAGGAGCATGAGTAAAACACTAAGATGTGAGTGTGTTTTAACAACATAAGTGAAACACTACGATGTATGTGTGTTTTAACAACATAAGTGAAATACTAGGATGTATGTGTGTTTTAACAACATGAGTAAAACACTAAGATGCTGGTGTGTTTTAACAACATAAGTAAAACACTAGGATGTATGTGTGTTTTAACAACATGAGTGAAACACTAGGATGTAAGTGTGTTCTTAGGAGCATGAGTAAAACACTAAGATGTGAGTGTGTTTTAACAACATAAGTAAAACACTAGGATAAAAGTGTGTTCTTAGGAGCATGAGTAAAACACTAAGATGTGAGTGTGTTTTAACAGCATAAGTAAAACACTAGAATGTAAGTGTGTTCTTAGAAACATGAGTAAAACACTAAGATGCAAATGTGTTTTAACAACATAAATGGAACACTAGGATGTAAGTGTGTTCTTAGGAGCATGAGTAAAACACTAAGATGTGAGTGTGTTTTAACAACATAAGTAAAACACTAGGATGTAAGAGTGTTCTTAAAAGCATGAGTAAAACACTAAGATGTAAGTGTGTTTTAACAGCATAAGTAAAACACTAGAATGTAAGAGTGTTCTTAAAAGCATGAGTAAAACACTAAGATGTAAGTGTGTTTTAACAGCATAAATAAAACACTAGAATGTAAGTGTGTTCTTAGGAACATGAGTAACACACTAAGATGCAAGTGTCTTCTAACAGCATAAGTAAAACACTAGGATGTAAGTGTGTTCTTAGGAGCATGAGTAAAACACTAAGATGTGAGTGTGTTTTAACAACATAAGTAAAACACTAGGATAAAAGTGTGTTCTTAGGAGCATGAGTAAAACACTAAGATGTGAGTGTGTTTTAACAACATAAGTAAAACACTAGGATGTAAGTGTGTTCTTAGGAGCATGTGAGTGTGTTTTAACAACATAAGTAAAACACTAGGATGTAAGTGTGTTCTTACGAGCATGAGTGAAACACTAAGATGTGAGTGTGTTTTAACAACATAAGTAAAACACTAGGATGTAAGTGTGTTCCTAGGAGCATGAGTAAAACACTAAGATGTAAGTGTGTTTTAACAGCATAAGTAAAACACTAGAATGTAAGTGTGTTCTTAGAAACATGAGTAAAACACTAAGATGCAAATGTGTTTTAACAACATAAATGAAACACTAGGATGTAAGTGTGTTCTTAGGAGCATGAGTAAAACACTAAGATGTGAGTGTGTTTTAACAACATAAGTAAAACACTAGGATGTAAGAGTGTTCTTAAAAGCATGAGTAAAACACTAAGATGTAAGTGTGTTTTAACAGCATAAGTAAAACACTAGAATGTAAGAGTGTTCTTAAAAGCATGAGTAAAACACTAAGATGTAAGTGTGTTTTAACAGCATAAGTAAAACACTAGAATGTAAGTGTGTTCTTAGGAACATGAGTAACACACTAAGATGCAAGTGTCTTCTAACAGCATAAGTAAAACACTAGGATGTAAGTGTGTTCTTAAAAGCATGAGTAAAACACTAAGATGCTGATGTGTTTTAACAACATAAGTAAAACACTAGGATGTATGTGTGTTTTAACAGCATAAGTGAAACACTAGGATGTATGTGTATTTTAACAACATAAGTAAAACACTAGGATGTATGTGTGTTTTAACAACATAAGTCAAACACTAAGATGTGAGTGTATTTTAACAACATAAGTAAAATACTAAGATGCAGCTGTGTTTTAACAACATAAGTGAAACACTAAGATGTGAGTGTATTTTAACAACATCAGTAAAATACCAAGATGCAGGTGTGTTTTAACAACATATGTGAAACACTAGGATGTATGTGTGTTTTAACAACATAAGTAAAACACTAAGATGCTGGTGTGTTTTAACAACATAAGTGAAACACTACGATGCATGTGTGTTTTAAAAAACATAACTGAAACACTAGAATGTATGTGTGTTTTAACAACATGAGTAAAACACTAAGATGCTGGTGTGTTTTAACAACATAAGTAAAACACTAGGATGTATGTGTGTTTTAACAACATAAGTGAAACACTATAATCTATGTGTGTTTTAACAACATAAATGAAACACTATGATGTATGTATGTTTTAACAACATAAGTGAAACACTAGGATGTAAGTGTGTTCTTAGGAACATGAGTAAAACACTAAGATGTGAGTGTGTTTTAACAACATAAGTGAAACACTACGATGTATGTGTGTTTTAACAACATAAGTGAAATACTAGGATGTATGTGTGTTTTAACAACATGAGTAAAACACTAAGATGCTGGTGTGTTTTAACAACATAAGTAAAACACTAGGATGTATGTGTGTTTTAACAACATGAGTGAAACACTAGGATGTAAGTGTGTTCTTAGGAGCATGAGTAAGACACTAAGATGTGAGTGTGATTTAACAACATAAGTAAAACACTAGGATGTAAGTGTGTTCTTAGGAGCATGAGTAAAACACTAAGATGTAAGTGTGTTTTAACAACATAAGTAAAACACTAGGATGTAAGTGTGTTCTTAGGAGCATGAGTAAAACACTAAGATGTGAGTGTGTTTTAACAACATAAGTAAAACACTAGGATGTAAGTGTGTTCTTAGGAGCATGTGAGTGTGTTTTAACAACATAAGTAAAACACTAGGATATAAGTGTGTTCTTACGAGTATGAGTAAAACTCTAAGATGTGAGTGTATTTTAACAACATAAGTAAAATACTAAGATGGAGGTGTGTTTTAACAACATAAGTCAAACACTAGGATGTATGTGTGTTTTAACAACATAAGTCAAACACTAAGATGTGAGTGTATTTTAACAACATAAGTAAAAATACTAAGATGCAGCTGTGTTTTAACAACATAAGTGAAATACTAAGATGTGAGTGTATTTTAACAACATCAGTAAAATACTAAGATGCAGGTGTGTTTTAACAACATATGTTAAACACTAGGATGTATGTGTGTTTTAACAACATACGTAAAACACTAAGATGCTGGTGTGTTTTAACAACATAAGTGAAACACTACGATGTATGTGTGTTTTAAAAACATAACTGAAACACTAAAATGTATGTGTGTTTTAACAACATGAGTAAAACACTAAGATGCTGGTGTGTTTTAACAACATAAGTAAAACACTAGGATGTATGTGTGTTTTAACAACATAAGTGAAACACTATAATCTATGTGTGTTTTAACAACATAAATGAAACACTATGATGTATGTATGTTTTAACAACATAAGTGAAACACTAGGATGTAAGTGTGTTCTTAGGAGCATGAGTAAAACACTTAGATGTGAGTGTGTTTTAACAACATAAGTAAAACACTAGGATAAAAGTGTGTTCTTAGGAGCATGAGTAAAACACTAAGATGTGAGTGTGTTTTAACAACATAAGTAAAACACTAGGATGTAAGTGTGTTCTTAGGAGCATGTGAGTGTGTTTTAACAACATAAGTAAAACACTAGGATGTAAGTGTGTTCTTACGAGCATGAGTGAAACACTAAGATGTGAGTGTGTTTTAACAACATAAGTAAACACTAGGATGTAAGTGTGTTCCTAGGAGCATGAGTAAAACACTAAGATGTAAGTGTGTTTTAACAGCATAAGTAAAACACTAGAATGTAAGTGTGTTCTTAGAAACATGAGTAAAACACTAAGATGCAAATGTGTTTTAACAACATAAATGAAACACTAGGATGTAAGTGTGTTCTTAGGAGCATGAGTAAAACACTAAGATGTGAGTGTGTTTTAACAACATAAGTAAAACACTAGGATGTAAGAGTGTTCTTAAAAGCATGAGTAAAACACTAAGATGTAAGTGTGTTTTAACAACATAAGTAAAACACTAGAATGTAAGAGTGTTCTTAAAAGCATGAGTAAAACACTAAGATGTAAGTGTGTTTTAACAACATAAGTAAAACACTAGAATGTAAGTGTGTTCTTAGGAACATGAGTAACACACTAAGATGCAAGTGTCTTTAACAACATAAGTAAAACACTAGGATGTAAGTGTGTTCTTAAAAGCATGAGTAAAACACTAAGATGCTGATGTGTTTTAACAACATAAGTAAAACACTAGGATGTATGTGTGTTTTAACAGCATAAGTGAAACACTAGGATGTATGTGTATTTTAACAACATAAGTAAAACACTAGGATGTATGTGTGTTTTAACAACATAAGTCAAACACTAAGATGTGAGTGTATTTTAACAACATAAGTAAAATACTAAGATGCAGCTGTGTTTTAACAACATAAGTGAAACACTAAGATGTGAGTGTATTTTAACAACATCAGTAAAATACCAAGATGCAGGTGTGTTTTAACAACATATGTGAAACACTAGGATGTATGTGTGTTTTAACAACATAAGTAAAACACTAAGATGTGAGTGTGTTTTAACAACATAAGTAAAACACTAGGATGTAAGAGTGTTCTTAAAAGCATGAGTAAAACACTAAGATGTAAGTGTGTTTTAACAGCATAAGTAAAACACTAGAATGTAAGTGTGTTCTTAGAAACATGAGTAAAACACTAAGATGCAAATGTGTTTTAACAACATAAATGAAACACTAGGATGTAAGTGTGTTCTTAGGAGCATGAGTAAAACACTAAGATGTGAGTGTGTTTTAACAACATAAGTAAAACACTAGGATGTAAGAGTGTTCTTAAAAGCATGAGTAAAACACTAAGATGTAAGTGTGTTTTAACAGCATAAGTAAAACACTAGAATGTAAGAGTGTTCTTAAAAGCATGAGTAAAACACTAAGATGTAAGTGTGTTTTAACAGCATAAGTAAAACACTAGAATGTAAGTGTGTTCTTAGGAACATGAGTAACACACTAAGATGCAAGTGTCTTCTAACAGCATAAGTAAAACACTAGGATGTAAGTGTGTTCTTAAAAGCATGAGTAAAACACTAAGATGCTGATGTGTTTTAACAACATAAGTAAAACACTAGGATGTATGTGTGTTTTAACAGCATAAGTGAAACACTAGGATGTATGTGTATTTTAACAACATAAGTAAAACACTAGGATGTATGTGTGTTTTAACAACATAAGTCAAACACTAAGATGTGAGTGTATTTTAACAACATAAGTAAAATACTAAGATGCAGCTGTGTTTTAACAACATAAGTGAAACACTAAGATGTGAGTGTATTTTAACAACATCAGTAAAATACCAAGATGCAGGTGTGTTTTAACAACATATGTGAAACACTAGGATGTATGTGTGTTTTAACAACATAAGTAAAACACTAAGATGCTGGTGTGTTTTAACAACATAAGTGAAACACTACGATGCATGTGTGTTTTAAAAACATAACTGAAACACTAGAATGTATGTGTGTTTTAACAACATGAGTAAAACACTAAGATGCTGGTGTGTTTTAACAACCTAAGTAAAACACTAGGATGTATGTGTGTTTTAACAACATAAGTGAAACACTATATTCTATGTGTGTTTTAACAACATAAATGAAACACTATGATGTATGTATGTTTTAACAACATAAGTGAAACACTAGGATGTAAGTGTGTTCTTAGGAACATGAGTAAAACACTAAGATGTGAGTGTGTTTTAACAACATAAGTGAAACACTACGATGTATGTGTGTTTTAACAACATAAGTGAAATACTAGGATGTATGTGTGTTTTAACAACATGAGTAAAACACTAAGATGCTGGTGTGTTTTAACAACATAAGTAAAACACTAGGATGTATGTGTGTTTTAACAACATGAGTGAAACACTAGGATGTAAGTGTGTTCTTAGGAGCATGAGTAAGACACTAAGATGTGAGTGTGATTTTAACAACATAAGTAAAACACTAGGATGTAAGTGTGTTCTTAGGAGCATGAGTAAAACACTAAGATGTAAGTGTGTTTTAACAACATAAGTAAAACACTAGGATGTAAGTGTGTTCTTAGGAGCATGAGTAAAACACTAAGATGTGAGTGTGTTTTAACAACATAAGTAAAACACTAGGATGTAAGTGTGTTCTTAGGAGCATGTGAGTGTGTTTTAACAACATAAGTAAAACACTAGGATATAAGTGTGTTCTTACGAGCATGAGTAAAACTCTAAGATGTGAGTGTATTTTAACAACATAAGTAAAACACTAGGATGGAGGTGTGTTTTAACAACATAAGTCAAACACTAGGATGTATGTGTGTTTTAACAACATAAGTCAAACACTAAGATGTGAGTGTATTTTAACAACATAAGTAAAATACTAAGATGCAGCTGTGTTTTAACAACATAAGTGAAATACTAAGATGTGAGTGTATTTTAACAACATCAGTAAAATACTAAGATGCAGGTGTGTTTTAACAACATATGTTAAACACTAGGATGTATGTGTGTTTTAACAACATACGTAAAACACTAAGATGCTGGTGTGTTTTAACAACATAAGTGAAACACTACGATGTATGTGTGTTTTAAAAACATAACTGAAACACTAAAATGTATGTGTGTTTTAACAACATGAGTAAAACACTAAGATGCTGGTGTGTTTTAACAACATAAGTAAAACACTAGGATGTATGTGTGTTTTAACAACATAAGTGAAACACTATAATCTATGTGTGTTTTAACAACATAAATGAAACACTATGATGTATGTATGTTTTAACAACATAAGTGAAACACTAGGATGTAAGTGTGTTCTTAGGAGCATGAGTAAAACACTAAGATGTGATTGTGTTTTAACAACATAAGTGAAACACTACGATGTATGTGTGTTTTAACAACATAAGTGAAATACTAGGATGTATGTGTGTTTTAACAACATGAGTAAAACACTAAGATGCTGGTGTGTTTTAACAACATAAGTAAAACACTAGGATGTATGTGTGTTTTAACAACATGAGTGAAACACTAGGATGTAAGTGTGTTCTTAGGAGCATGAGTAAAACACCAAGATGTGAGTGTGGTTTAACAACATAAGTAAAACACTAGGATGTAAGTGTGTTCTTAGGAGCATGAGTAAAACACTAAGATGTGAGTGTGTTTTAACAACATAAGTAAAACACTAGGATAAAAGTGTGTTCTTAGGAGCATGAGTAAAACACTAAGATGTGAGTGTGTTTTAACAACATAAGTAAAACACTAGGATGTAAGTGTGTTCTTAGGAGCATGTGAGTGTGTTTTAACAACATAAGTAAAACACTAGGATGTAAGTGTGTTCTTACGAGCATGAGTGAAACACTAAGATGTGAGTGTGTTTTAACAACATAAGTAAAACACTAGGATGTAAGTGTGTTCCTAGGAGCATGAGTAAAACACTAAGATGTAAGTGTGTTTTAACAGCATAAGTAAAACACTAGAATGTAAGTGTGTTCTTAGAAACATGAGTAAAACACTAAGATGCAAATGTGTTTTAACAACATAAATGAAACACTAGGATGTAAGTGTGTTCTTAGGAGCATGAGTAAAACACTAAGATGTGAGTGTGTTTTAACAACATAAGTAAAACACTAGGATGTAAGTGTGTTCTTAGGAGCATGAGTAAAACACTAAGATGTGAGTGTGTTTTAACAACATAAGTAAAACACTAGGATGTAAGTGTGTTCTTAGGAGCATGAGTAAAACACTAAGATGTGAGTGTGTTTTAACAACATAAGTAAAACACTAGGATGTAAGTGTGTTCTTAGGGAGTACGTGAGTGTGTTTTAACAACATAAGTAAAACACTAGGATGTAAGTGTGTTCTTACGAGCATGAGTAAAACACTAAGATGTGAGTGTGTTTTAACAACATAAGTAAAACACTAGGATGTAAGTGTGTTCTTAGGAGCATGAGTAAAACACTAAGATGTGAGTGTGTTTTAACAACATAAGTAAAACACTAGGATGTAAGTGTGTTCTTAGGAGTGTGAGTGTGTTTTTAACAACATAAGTAAAACACTAGGATGTAAGTGTGTTCTTACAACATGAGTGAAACACTAAGATGTGAGTGTGTTTTAACAACATAAGTAAAACACTAGGATGTAAGTGTGTTTTAACAACATGAGTAAAACACTAAGATGTAAGTGTGTTTTAACAACATAAGTAAAACACTAGAATGTAAGTGTGTTTTAAAACATAAGTAAAACACTAAGATGCAAATGTGTTTTAACAACATAAATGAAACACTAGGATGTAAGTGTGTTTTAAAAGCATGAGTAAAACACTAAGATGTAAGTGTGTTTTAACAACATAAGTAAAACACTAGAATGTAAGTGTGTTCTTAAAACATGAGTAAAACACTAAGATGTAAGTGTGTTTTAACAACATAAGTAAAACACTAGAATGTAAGTGTGTTCTTAGGAACATGAGTAAAACACTAAGATGCAAGTGTGTTTTAACAACATAAGTAAAACACTAGGATGTAAGTGTGTTCTTAAAAGCATGAGTAAAACACTAAGATGTGATGTGTTTTAACAACATAAGTAAAACACTAGGATGTATGTGTGTTTTAACAACATAAGTAAAACACTAGGATGTATGTGTGTTTTAACAACATAAGTAAAACACTAAGATGTGAGTGTGTTTTAACAACATAAGTAAAACACTAAGATGCAGTGTGTTTTAACAACATAAGTAAAACACTAAGATGTGAGTGTGTTTTAACAACATCAGTAAAACACTAAGATGCAGGTGTGTTTTAACAACATAAGTAAAACACTAGGATGTAAGTGTGTTTTAACAACATAAGTAAAACACTAAGATGTGAGTGTGTTTTAACAACATAAGTAAAACACTAGGATGTAAGTGTGTTCTTAACAGCATGAGTAAAACACTAAGATGTAAGTGTGTTTTAACAGCATAAGTAAAACACTAGAATGTAAGTGTGTTCTTAGAAACATGAGTAAAACACTAAGATGCAAATGTGTTTTAACAACATAAATGAAACACTAGGATGTAAGTGTGTTCTTAGGAGCATGAGTAAAACACTAAGATGTGAGTGTGTTTTAACAACATAAGTAAAACACTAGGATGTAAGAGTGTTCTTAAAAACATGAGTAAAACACTAAGATGTAAGTGTGTTTTAACAGCATAAGTAAAACACTAGAATGTAAGAGTGTTCTTAAAAACATGAGTAAAACACTAAGATGTAAGTGTGTTTTAACAGCATAAGTAAAACACTAGAATGTAAGTGTGTTCTTAGGAACATGAGTAACACACTAAGATGCAAGTGTCTTCTAACAGCATAAGTAAAACACTAGGATGTAAGTGTGTTCTTAAAAGCATGAGTAAAACACTAAGATGCTGATGTGTTTTAACAACATAAGTAAAACACTAGGATGTATGTGTGTTTTAACAGCATAAGTGAAACACTAGGATGTATGTGTATTTTAACAACATAAGTAAAACACTAGGATGTATGTGTGTTTTAACAACATAAGTCAAACACTAAGATGTGAGTGTATTTTAACAACATAAGTAAAATACTAAGATGCAGCTGTGTTTTAACAACATAAGTGAAACACTAAGATGTGAGTGTATTTTAACAACATCAGTAAAATACCAAGATGCAGGTGTGTTTTAACAACATATGTGAAAACACTAGGATGTATGTGTGTTTTAACAACATAAGTAAAACACTAAGATGCTGGTGTGTTTTAACAACATAAGTGAAACACTACGATGTATGTGTGTTTTAAAAACATAACTGAAACACTAGAATGTATGTGTGTTTTAACAACATGAGTAAAACACTAAGATGCTGGTGTGTTTTAACAACATAAGTAAAACACTAGGATGTATGTGTGTTTTAACAACATAAGTGAAACACTATAATCTATGTGTGTTTTAACAACATAAATGAAACACTATGATGTATGTATGTTTTAACAACATAAGTGAAACACTAGGATGTAAGTGTGTTCTTAGGAACATGAGTAAAACACTAAGATGTGAGTGTGTTTTAACAACATAAGTGAAACACTACGATGTATGTGTGTTTTAACAACATAAGTGAAATACTAGGATGTATGTGTGTTTTAACAACATGAGTAAAACACTAAGATGCTGGTGTGTTTTAACAACATAAGTAAAACACTAGGATGTATGTGTGTTTTAACAACATGAGTGAAACACTAGGATGTAAGTGTGTTCTTAGGAGCATGAGTAAGACACTAAGATGTGAGTGTGATTTAACAACATAAGTAAAACACTAGGATGTAAGTGTGTTCTTAGGAGCATGAGTAAAACACTAAGATGTAAGTGTGTTTTAACAACATAAGTAAAACACTAGGATGTAAGTGTGTTCTTAGGAGCATGAGTAAAACACTAAGATGTGAGTGTGTTTTAACAACATAAGTAAAACACTAGGATGTAAGTGTGTTCTTAGGAGCATGTGAGTGTGTTTTAACAACATAAGTAAAACACTAGGATATAAGTGTGTTCTTACGAGTATGAGTAAAACTCTAAGATGTGAGTGTATTTTAACAACATAAGTAAAATACTAAGATGGAGGTGTGTTTTAACAACATAAGTCAAACACTAGGATGTATGTGTGTTTTAACAACATAAGTCAAACACTAAGATGTGAGTGTATTTTAACAACATCAGTAAAATACTAAGATGCAGGTGTGTTTTAACAACATATGTTAAACACTAGGATGTATGTGTGTTTTAACAACATACGTAAAACACTAAGATGCTGGTGTGTTTTAACAACATAAGTGAAACACTACGATGTATGTGTGTTTTAAAAACATAACTGAAACACTAAAATGTATGTGTGTTTTAACAACATGAGTAAAACACTAAGATGCTGGTGTGTTTTAACAACATAAGTAAAACACTAGGATGTATGTGTGTTTTAACAACATAAGTGAAACACTATAATCTATGTGTGTTTTAACAACATAAATGAAACACTATGATGTATGTATGTTTTAACAACATAAGTGAAACACTAGGATGTAAGTGTGTTCTTAGGAGCATGAGTAAAACACTAAGATGTGATTGTGTTTTAACAACATAAGTGAAACACTACGATGTATGTGTGTTTTAACAACATAAGTGAAATACTAGGATGTATGTGTGTTTTAACAACATGAGTAAAACACTAAGATGCTGGTGTGTTTTAACAACATAAGTAAAACACTAGGATGTATGTGTGTTTTAACAACATGAGTGAAACACTAGGATGTAAGTGTGTTCTTAGGAGCATGAGTAAAACACCAAGATGTGAGTGTGGTTTAACAACATAAGTAAAACACTAGGATGTAAGTGTGTTCTTAGGAGCATGAGTAAAACACTAAGATGTGAGTGTGTTTTAACAACATAAGTAAAACACTAGGATAAAAGTGTGTTCTTAGGAGCATGAGTAAAACACTAAGATGTGAGTGTGTTTTAACAACATAAGTAAAACACTAGGATGTAAGTGTGTTCTTAGGAGCATGTGAGTGTGTTTTAACAACATAAGTAAAACACTAGGATGTAAGTGTGTTCTTACGAGCATGAGTGAAACACTAAGATGTGAGTGTGTTTTAACAACATAAGTAAAACACTAGGATGTAAGTGTGTTCCTAGGAGCATGAGTAAAACACTAAGATGTAAGTGTGTTTTAACAGCATAAGTAAAACACTAGAATGTAAGTGTGTTCTTAGAAACATGAGTAAAACACTAAGATGCAAATGTGTTTTAACAACATAAATGAAACACTAGGATGTAAGTGTGTTCTTAGGAGCATGAGTAAAACACTAAGATGTGAGTGTGTTTTAACAACATAAGTAAAACACTAGGATGTAAGAGTGTTCTTAAAAGCATGAGTAAAACACTAAGATGTAAGTGTGTTTTAACAGCATAAGTAAAACACTAGAATGTAAGAGTGTTCTTAAAAGCATGAGTAAAACACTAAGATGTAAGTGTGTTTTAACAGCATAAGTAAAACACTAGAATGTAAGTGTGTTCTTAGGAACATGAGTAACACACTAAGATGCAAGTGTCTCTAACAGCATAAGTAAAACACTAGGATGTAAGTGTGTTCTTAAAAGCATGAGTAAAACACTAAGATGCTGATGTGTTTTAACAACATAAGTAAAACACTAGGATGTATGTGTGTTTTAACAGCATAAGTGAAACACTAGGATGTATGTGTATTTTAACAACATAAGTAAAACACTAGGATGTATGTGTGTTTTAACAACATAAGTCAAACACTAAGATGTGAGTGTATTTTAACAACATAAGTAAAATACTAAGATGCAGCTGTGTTTTAACAACATAAGTGAAACACTAAGATGTGAGTGTATTTTAACAACATCAGTAAAATACCAAGATGCAGGTGTGTTTTAACAACATATGTGAAACACTAGGATGTATGTGTGTTTTAACAACATAAGTAAAACACTAAGATGCTGGTGTGTTTTAACAACATAAGTGAAACACTACGATGTATGTGTGTTTTAAAAACATAACTGAAACACTAGAATGTATGTGTGTTTTAACAACATGAGTAAAACACTAAGATGCTGGTGTGTTTTAACAACATAAGTAAAACACTAGGATGTATGTGTGTTTTAACAACATAAGTGAAACACTATAATCTATGTGTGTTTTAACAACATAAATGAAACACTATGATGTATGTATGTTTTAACAACATAAGTGAAACACTAGGATGTAAGTGTGTTCTTAGGAGCATGAGTAAAACACTAAGATGTGAGTGTGTTTTAACAACATAAGTGAAACACTACGATGTATGTGTGTTTTAACAACATAAGTGAAATACTAGGATGTATGTGTGTTTTAACAACATGAGTAAAACACTAAGATGCTGGTGTGTTTTAACAACATAAGTAAAACACTACGATGTATGTGTGTTTTAACAACATGAGTGAAACACTAGGATGTAAGTGTGTTCTTAGGAGCATGAGTAACACACTAAGATGCAAGTGTCTTCTAACAGCATAAGTAAAACACTAGGATGTAAGTGTGTTCTTAAAAGCATGAGTAAAACACTAAGATGCTGATGTGTTTTAACAACATAAGTAAAACACTAGGATGTATGTGTGTTTTAACAGCATAAGTGAAACACTAGGATGTATGTGTATTTTAACAACATAAGTAAAACACTAGGATGTATGTGTGTTTTAACAACATAAGTCAAACACTAAGATGTGAGTGTATTTTAACAACATAAGTAAAATACTAAGATGCAGCTGTGTTTTAACAACATAAGTGAAATACTAAGATGTGAGTGTATTTTAACAACATCAGTAAAATACTAAGATGCAGGTGTGTTTTAACAACATATGTTAAACACTAGGATGTATGTGTGTTTTAACAACATACGTAAAACACTAAGATGCTGGTGTGTTTTAACAACATAAGTGAAACACTACGATGTATGTGTGTTTTAAAAACATAACTGAAACACTAAAATGTATGTGTGTTTTAACAACATGAGTAAAACACTAAGATGCTGGTGTGTTTTAACAACATAAGTAAAACACTAGGATGTATGTGTGTTTTAACAACATAAGTGAAACACTATAATCTATGTGTGTTTTAACAACATAAATGAAACACTATGATGTATGTATGTTTTAACAACATAAGTGAAACACTAGGATGTAAGTGTGTTCTTAGGAGCATGAGTAAAACACTAAGATGTGATTGTGTTTTAACAACATAAGTGAAACACTACGATGTATGTGTGTTTTAACAACATAAGTGAAATACTAGGATGTATGTGTGTTTTAACAACATGAGTAAAACACTAAGATGCTGGTGTGTTTTAACAACATAAGTAAAACACTAGGATGTATGTGTGTTTTAACAACATGAGTGAAACACTAGGATGTAAGTGTGTTCTTAGGAGCATGAGTAAAACACCAAGATGTGAGTGTGGTTTAACAACATAAGTAAAACACTAGGATGTAAGTGTGTTCTTAGGAGCATGAGTAAAACACTAAGATGTGAGTGTGTTTTAACAACATAAGTAAAACACTAGGATAAAAGTGTGTTCTTAGGAGCATGAGTAAAACACTAAGATGTGAGTGTGTTTTAACAACATAAGTAAAACACTAGGATGTAAGTGTGTTCTTA
Organism: Tachypleus tridentatus; assembly: GCF_004210375.1. Taxonomy (NCBI): domain Eukaryota; kingdom Metazoa; phylum Arthropoda; class Merostomata; order Xiphosura; family Limulidae; genus Tachypleus; species Tachypleus tridentatus. The sequence goes on from NC_134837.1 coordinate 206,931,327, forward strand.
GGAGCATGTGAGTGTGTTTTAACAACATAAGTAAAACACTAGGATGTAAGTGTGTTCTTACGAGCATGAGTGAAACACTAAGATGTGAGTGTGTTTTAACAACATAAGTAAAACACTAGGATGTAAGTGTGTTCCTAGGAGCATGAGTAAAACACTAAGATGTAAGTGTGTTTTAACAGCATAAGTAAAACACTAGAATGTAAGTGTGTTCTTAGAAACATGAGTAAAACACTAAGATGCAAATGTGTTTTAACAACATAAATGAAACACTAGGATGTAAGTGTGTTCTTAGGAGCATGAGTAAAACACTAAGATGTGAGTGTGTTTTAACAACATAAGTAAAACACTAGGATGTAAGAGTGTTCTTAAAAGCATGAGTAAAACACTAAGATGTAAGTGTGTTTTAACAGCATAAGTAAAACACTAGAATGTAAGAGTGTTCTTAAAAGCATGAGTAAAACACTAAGATGTAAGTGTGTTTTAACAGCATAAGTAAAACACTAGAATGTAAGTGTGTTCTTAGGAACATGAGTAACACACTAAGATGCAAGTGTCTTCTAACAGCATAAGTAAAACACTAGGATGTAAGTGTGTTCTTAAAAGCATGAGTAAAACACTAAGATGCTGATGTGTTTTAACAACATAAGTAAAACACTAGGATGTATGTGTGTTTTAACAGCATAAGTGAAACACTAGGATGTATGTGTATTTTAACAACATAAGTAAAACACTAGGATGTATGTGTGTTTTAACAACATAAGTCAAACACTAAGATGTGAGTGTATTTTAACAACATAAGTAAAATACTAAGATGCAGCTGTGTTTTAACAACATAAGTGAAACACTAAGATGTGAGTGTATTTTAACAACATCAGTAAAATACCAAGATGCAGGTGTGTTTTAACAACATATGTGAAACACTAGGATGTATGTGTGTTTTAACAACATAAGTAAAACACTAAGATGCTGGTGTGTTTTAACAACATAAGTGAAACACTACGATGTATGTGTGTTTTAAAAACATAACTGAAACACTAGAATGTATGTGTGTTTTAACAACATGAGTAAAACACTAAGATGCTGGTGTGTTTTAACAACATAAGTAAAACACTAGGATGTATGTGTGTTTTAACAACATAAGTGAAACACTATAATCTATGTGTGTTTTAACAACATAAATGAAACACTATGATGTATGTATGTTTTAACAACATAAGTGAAACACTAGGATGTAAGTGTGTTCTTAGGAACATGAGTAAAACACTAAGATGTGAGTGTGTTTTAACAACATAAGTGAAACACTACGATGTATGTGTGTTTTAACAACATAAGTGAAATACTAGGATGTATGTGTGTTTTAACAACATGAGTAAAACACTAAGATGCTGGTGTGTTTTAACAACATAAGTAAAACACTACGATGTATGTGTGTTTTAACAACATGAGTGAAACACTAGGATGTAAGTGTGTTCTTAGGAGCATGAGTAAGACACTAAGATGTGAGTGTGATTTAACAACATAAGTAAAACACTAGGATGTAAGTGTGTTCTTAGGAGCATGAGTAAAACACTAAGATGTAAGTGTGTTTTAACAACATAAGTAAAACACTAGGATGTAAGTGTGTTCTTAGGAGCATGAGTAAAACACTAAGATGTGAGTGTGTTTTAACAACATAAGTAAAACACTAGGATGTAAGTGTGTTCTTAGGAGCATGTGAGTGTGTTTTAACAACATAAGTAAAACACTAGAATATAAGTGTGTTCTTACGAGCATGAGTAAAACACTAAGATGTGAGTGTATTTTAACAGCATAAGTAAAACACTAGGATGTAAGTGTGTTCTTAGGAGCATGAGTAAAACACTAAGATGCTGATGTGTTTTAACAACATAAGTAAAACACTAGGATGTATGTGTGTTTTAACAACATAAGTGAAACACTAGGATATATGTGTATTTTAACAACATAAGTAAAACACTAGGATGTAAGTGTGTTCTTAGGAGCATGAGTAAAACACTAAGATGTAAGTGTGTTTTAACAACATAAGTAAAACACTAGGATGTAAGTGTGTTCTTAGGAGCATAAGTAAAACACTAAGATGTAAGTGTGTTTTAACAACATAAGTAAAATACTAAGATGTAAGTGTGTTTTAACAACATAAGTAAAACACTAGGATGTAAGTGTGTTTTTAGGAGCATGAGTAAAACACTAAGATGTAAGTGTGTTTTAACAACATAAGTAAAACACTAGGATGTAAGTGTGTTTTAACAGCATAAGTAAAACACTAAGATGTAAGTGTGTTTTAACAACATAAGTAAAATACTAAGATGTAAGTGTGTTTTAACAACATAAGTAAAACACTAGGATGTAACTGTTCTTAGGAGTATGAGTAAAATACTAAGATGTGAGTGTATTTTAACAACATCAGTAAAATACTAAGATGCAGGTGTGTTTTAACAACATATGTGAAACACTAGGATGTATGTGTGTTTTAACAACATACGTAAAACACTAAGATGCTGGTGTGTTTTAACAACATAAGTGAAACACTACGACGTATGTGTGTTTTAAAAACATAACTGAAACACTAGAATGTATGTGTGTTTTAACAACATGAGTAAAACACTAAGATGCTGGTGTGTTTTAACAACATAAGTAAAACACTAGGATGTATGTGTGTTTTAACAACATAAGTGAAACACTAGGATGTATGTGTGTTTTAACAACATAAATGAAACACTATGATGTATGTGTGTTTTAACAACATAAGTGAAACACTAGGATGTAAGTGTGTTCTTAGGAGCATGAGTAAAACACTAAGATGTGAGTGTGTTTTAACAACATAAGTGAAACACTACGATGTATGTGTGTTTTAACAACATAAGTGAAATACTAGGATGTATGTGTGTTTTAACAACATGAGTAAAACACTAAGATGCTGGTGTGTTTTAACAACATAAGTAAAACACTAGGATGTATGTGTGTTTTAACAACATGAGTGAAACACTAGGATGTAAGTGTGTTCTTAGGAGCATGAGTAAAACACCAAGATGTGAGTGTGGTTTAACAACATAAGTAAAACACTAGGATGTAAGTGTGTTCTTAGGAGCATGAGTAAAACACTAAGATGTGAGTGTGTTTTAACAACATAAGTAAAACACTAGGATAAAAGTGTGTTCTTAGGAGCATGAGTAAAACACTAAGATGTGAGTGTGTTTTAACAACATAAGTAAAACACTAGGATGTAAGTGTGTTCTTAGGAGCATGTGAGTGTGTTTTAACAACATAAGTAAAACACTAGGATGTAAGTGTGTTCTTACGAGCATGAGTGAAACACTAAGATGTGAGTGTGTTTTAACAACATAAGTAAAACACTAGGATGTAAGTGTGTTCCTAGGAGCATGAGTAAAACACTAAGATGTAAGTGTGTTTTAACAGCATAAGTAAAACACTAGAATGTAAGTGTGTTCTTAGAAACATGAGTAAAACACTAAGATGCAAATGTGTTTTAACAACATAAATGAAACACTAGGATGTAAGTGTGTTCTTAGGAGCATGAGTAAAACACTAAGATGTGAGTGTGTTTTAACAACATAAGTAAAACACTAGGATGTAAGAGTGTTCTTAAAAGCATGAGTAAAACACTAAGATGTAAGTGTGTTTTAACAGCATAAGTAAAACACTAGAATGTAAGAGTGTTCTTAAAAGCATGAGTAAAACACTAAGATGTAAGTGTGTTTTAACAGCATAAGTAAAACACTAGAATGTAAGTGTGTTCTTAGGAACATGAGTAACACACTAAGATGCAAGTGTCTTCTAACAGCATAAGTAAAACACTAGGATGTAAGTGTGTTCTTAAAAGCATGAGTAAAACACTAAGATGCTGATGTGTTTTAACAACATAAGTAAAACACTAGGATGTATGTGTGTTTTAACAGCATAAGTGAAACACTAGGATGTATGTGTATTTTAACAACATAAGTAAAACACTAGGATGTATGTGTGTTTTAACAACATAAGTCAAACACTAAGATGTGAGTGTATTTTAACAACATAAGTAAAATACTAAGATGCAGCTGTGTTTTAACAACATAAGTGAAACACTAAGATGTGAGTGTATTTTAACAACATCAGTAAAATACCAAGATGCAGGTGTGTTTTAACAACATATGTGAAACACTAGGATGTATGTGTGTTTTAACAACATAAGTAAAACACTAAGATGCTGGTGTGTTTTAACAACATAAGTGAAACACTACGATGCATGTGTGTTTTAAAAACATAACTGAAACACTAGAATGTATGTGTGTTTTAACAACATGAGTAAAACACTAAGATGCTGGTGTGTTTTAACAACCTAAGTAAAACACTAGGATGTATGTGTGTTTTAACAACATAAGTGAAACACTATAATCTATGTGTGTTTTAACAACATAAATGAAACACTATGATGTATGTATGTTTTAACAACATAAGTGAAACACTAGGATGTAAGTGTGTTCTTAGGAACATGAGTAAAACACTAAGATGTGAGTGTGTTTTAACAACATAAGTGAAACACTACGATGTATGTGTGTTTTAACAACATAAGTGAAATACTAGGATGTATGTGTGTTTTAACAACATGAGTAAAACACTAAGATGCTGGTGTGTTTTAACAACATAAGTAAAACACTAGGATGTATGTGTGTTTTAACAACATGAGTGAAACACTAGGATGTAAGTGTGTTCTTAGGAGCATGAGTAAGACACTAAGATGTGAGTGTGATTTAACAACATAAGTAAAACACTAGGATGTAAGTGTGTTCTTAGGAGCATGAGTAAAACACTAAGATGTAAGTGTGTTTTAACAACATAAGTAAAACACTAGGATGTAAGTGTGTTCTTAGGAGCATGAGTAAAACACTAAGATGTGAGTGTGTTTTAACAACATAAGTAAAACACTAGGATGTAAGTGTGTTCTTAGGAGCATGTGAGTGTGTTTTAACAACATAAGTAAAACACTAGGATATAAGTGTGTTCTTACGAGCATGAGTAAAACTCTAAGATGTGAGTGTATTTTAACAACATAAGTAAAATACTAAGATGGAGGTGTGTTTTAACAACATAAGTCAAACACTAGGATGTATGTGTGTTTTAACAACATAAGTCAAACACTAAGATGTGAGTGTATTTTAACAACATAAGTAAAATACTAAGATGCAGCTGTGTTTTAACAACATAAGTGAAATACTAAGATGTGAGTGTATTTTAACAACATCAGTAAAATACTAAGATGCAGGTGTGTTTTAACAACATATGTTAAACACTAGGATGTATGTGTGTTTTAACAACATACGTAAAACACTAAGATGCTGGTGTGTTTTAACAACATAAGTGAAACACTACGATGTATGTGTGTTTTAAAAACATAACTGAAATACTAAAATGTATGTGTGTTTTAACAACATGAGTAAAACACTAAGATGCTGGTGTGTTTTAACAACATAAGTAAAACACTAGGATGTATGTGTGTTTTAACAACATAAGTGAAACACTATAATCTATGTGTGTTTTAACAACATAAATGAAACACTATGATGTATGTATGTTTTAACAACATAAGTGAAACACTAGGATGTAAGTGTGTTCTTAGGAGCATGAGTAAAACACTAAGATGTGATTGTGTTTTAACAACATAAGTGAAACACTACGATGTATGTGTGTTTTAACAACATAAGTGAAATACTAGGATGTATGTGTGTTTTAACAACATGAGTAAAACACTAAGATGCTGGTGTGTTTTAACAACATAAGTAAAACACTAGGATGTATGTGTGTTTTAACAACATCAGTGAAACACTAGGATGTAAGTGTGTTCTTAGGAGCATGAGTAAGACACTAAGATGTGAGTGTGATTTAACAACATAAGTAAAACACTAGGATGTAAGTGTGTTTTAACAACATAAGTAAAACACTAGGATGTAAGTGTGTTCTTAACAACATGAGTAAAACACTAAGATGTGAGTGTGTTTTAACAACATAAGTAAAACACTATGATGTGTGTTGTTTTAACAACATAAGTAAAACACTAGGATGTAAGTGTGTTCTTAGGAGCATGAGTAAAACACTAAGATGTGAGTGTGTTTTAACAACATAAGTAAAACACTAGGATGTAAGTGTGTTTTAACAACATAAGTGAAACACTAGGATGTAAGTGTGTTTTAACAACATGAGTAAAACACTAAGATGCTGGTGTGTTTTAACAACATAAGTAAAACACTAGGATGTATGTGTGTTCTTAACAGCATGAGTAAAACACTAAGATGTAAGTGTGTTTTAACAGCATGAGTAAAACACTAAGATGTAAATGTGTGTTTTAACAACATAAGTAAAACACTAGTATGTAAGTGTGTTCTTAGGAGCATGAGTAAAACACTAAGATGTAAGTGTGTTTTAACAACATAAGTAAAACACTAGGATGTAAGTGTGTTCTTAGGAGCATGAGTAAAACACTAAGATGTGAGTGTGTTTTAACAACATAAGTAAAACACTAGGATGTAAGTGTGTTCTTAGGAGCATGTGAGTGTGTTTAACAACATAAGTAAAAAAACACTAGATGCTAAGTGTTTTAACAAGCATGAGTAAAACACTAAGATGTGAGTGTATTTTAACAACATAAGTAAAACACTAAGATGTATGGTGTAAAACACTAGGATGTATGTGTGTTTTAACAACATAAGTCAAACACTAAGATGTATGTGTGTTTTAACAACATAAGTAAAACACTAAGATGTGAGTGTATTTTAACAACATCAGTAAAATACTAAGATGCAGGTGTGTTTTAACAACATATGTGAAACACTAGGATGTATGTGTGTTTTAACAACATAAGTAAAACACTAAGATGCTGGTGTGTTTTAACAACATAAGTGAAACACTACGATGTATGTGTGTTTTAAAAACATAACTGAAACACTAAAATGTATGTGTGTTTTAACAACATGAGTAAAACACTAAGATGCTGGTGTGTTTTAACAACATAAGTAAAACACTAGGATGTATGTGTGTTTTAACAACATAAGTGAAAACACTATAATCCATGTGAAACACTATAATCTATGTGTGTTTTAACAACATAAATGAAACACTATGATGTATGTATGTTTTAACAACATAAGTGAAACACTAGGATGTAAGTGTGTTCTTAGGAGCATGAGTAAAACACTAAGATGTGATTGTGTTTTAACAACATAAGTGAAACACTACGATGTATGTGTGTTTTAACAACATAAGTGAAAATACTAGGATGTATGTGTGTTTTAACAACATGAGTAAAACACTAAGATGCTGGTGTGTTTTAACAACATAAGTAAAACACTAGGATGTATGTGTGTTTTAACAACATGAGTGAAACACTAGGATGTAAGTGTGTTCTTAGGAGCATGAGTAAAACACTAAGATGTGAGTGTGGTTTAACAACATAAGTAAAACACTAGGATGTAAGTGTGTTCTTAGGAGCATGAGTAAAACACTAAGATGTAAGTGTGTTTTAACAACATAAGTAAAACACTAGGATGTAAGTGTGTTCTTAGGAGCATGAGTAAAACACTAAGATGTGAGTGTGTTTTAACAACATAAGTAAAACACTAGGATGTAAGTGTGTTCTTAGGAGCATGTGAGTGTGTTTTAACAACATAAGTAAAACACTAGGATGTAAGTGTGTTCTTACGAGCATGAGTGAAACACTAAGATGTGAGTGTGTTTTAACAACATAAGTAAAACACTAGGATGTAAGTGTGTTCCTAGGAGCATGAGTAAAACACTAAGATGTAAGTGTGTTTTAACAGCATAAGTAAAACACTAGAATGTAAGTGTGTTCTTAGAAACATGAGTAAAACACTAAGATGCAAATGTGTTTTAACAACATAAGTGAAACACTAGGATGTAAGTGTGTTCTTAGGAGCATGAGTAAAACACTAAGATGTGAGTGTGTTTTAACAACATAAGTAAAACACTAGGATGTAAGTGTGTTCTTAAAAGCATGAGTAAAACACTAAGATGTAAGTGTGTTTTAACAACATAAGTAAAACACTAGAATGTAAGAGTGTTCTTAAAAGCATGAGTAAAACACTAAGATGTAAGTGTGTTTTAACAGCATAAGTAAAACACTAGAATGTAAGTGTGTTCTTAGAAACATGAGTAAAACACTAAGATGCAAGTGTCTTTAACAGCATAAGTAAAACACTAGGATGTAAGTGTGTTCTTAAAAAGCATGAGTAAAACACTAAGATGCTGATGTGTTTTAACAACATAAGTAAAACACTAGGATGTATGTGTGTTTTAACAGCATAAGTGAAACACTAGGATGTATGTGTATTTTAACAACATAAGTAAAACACTAGGATGTATGTGTGTTTTAACAACATAAGTCAAACACTAAGATGTGAGTGTATTTTAACAACATAAGTAAAATACTAAGATGCAGCTGTGTTTTAACAACATAAGTGAAACACTAAGATGTGAGTGTATTTTAACAACATCAGTAAAATACTAAGATGCAGGTGTGTTTTAACAACATATGTGAAAACACTAGGATGTATGTGTGTTTTAACAACATAAGTAAAACACTAAGATGCTGGTGTGTTTTAACAACATAAGTGAAACACTACGATGTATGTGTGTTTTAAAAACATAACTGAAAACACTAGAATGTATGTGTGTTTTAACAACATGAGTAAAACACTAAGATGCTGGTGTGTTTTAACAACATAAGTAAAACACTAGGATGTATGTGTGTTTTAACAACATAAGTGAAACACTATAATCTATGTGTGTTTTAACAACATAAATGAAACACTATGATGTATGTATGTTTTAACAACATAAGTAAAACACTAGGATGTAAGTGTGTTCTTAGGAGCATAAGTAAAACACTAAGATGTGAGTGTGTTTTAACAACATGAGTGAAACACTAGGATGTATGTGTGTTTTAACAACATAAGTGAAACACTAGGATGTATGTGTGTTTTAACAACATGAGTAAAACACTAAGATGCTGGTGTGTTTTAACAACATAAGTAAAACACTACGATGTATGTGTGTTTTAACAACATGAGTGAAACACTAGGATGTAAGTGTGTTCTTAGGAGCATGAGTAACACACTAAGATGTGAGTGTGTTTTAACAACATAAGTAAAACACTAGGATGTAAGTGTGTTCTTAAAAGCATGAGTAAAACACTAAGATGTGATGTGTTTTAACAACATAAGCAAAACACTAGGATGTATGTGTGTTTTAACAACATAAGTAAAACACTAGGATGTATGTGTGTTTTAACAACATAAGTAAAACACTAGGATGTATGTGTGTTTTAACAACATAAGTGAAACACTAGGATGTATGTGTGTTTTAACAACATAAGTAAAACACTAAGATGCAGCTGTGTTTTAACAACATAAGTGAAACACTAAGATGTGAGTGTATTTTAACAACATCAGTAAAATACTAAGATGCAGGTGTGTTTTAACAACATATGTTAAACACTAGGATGTATGTGTGTTTTAACAACATACGTAAAACACTAAGATGCTGGTGTGTTTTAACAACATAAGTGAAACACTACGATGTATGTGTGTTTTAAAACATAACTGAAAACACTAAAATGTATGTGTGTTTTAACAACATGAGTAAAACACTAAGATGCTGGTGTGTTTTAACAACATAAGTAAAACACTAGGATGTATGTGTGTTTTAACAACATAAGTGAAACACTATAATCTATGTGTGTTTTAACAACATAAATGAAACACTATGATGTATGTATGTTTTAACAACATAAGTGAAACACTAGGATGTAAGTGTGTTCTTAGGAGCATGAGTAAAACACTAAGATGTGATTGTGTTTTAACAACATAAGTGAAACACTACGATGTATGTGTGTTTTAACAACATAAGTGAAATACTAGGATGTATGTGTGTTTTAACAACATGAGTAAAACACTAAGATGCTGGTGTGTTTTAACAACATAAGTAAAACACTAGGATGTATGTGTGTTTTAACAACATAAGTGAAACACTAGGATGTAAGTGTGTTCTTAGGAGCATGAGTAAAACACTAAGATGTGAGTGTGGTTTTAACAACATAAGTAAAACACTAGGATGTAAGTGTGTTCTTAACAACATAAGTAAAACACTAAGATGTGAGTGTGTTTTAACAACATAAGTAAAACACTAGGATGTAAGTGTGTTCTTAGGAGCATGAGTAAAACACTAAGATGTGAGTGTGTTTTAACAACATAAGTAAAACACTAGGATGTAAGTGTGTTCTTAGGAGCATGTGAGTGTGTTTTAACAACATAAGTAAAACACTAGGATATAAGTGTGTTCTTACGAGCATGAGTAAAACACTAAGATGTGAGTGTGTTTTAACAACATAAGTAAAACACTAGGATGTAAGTGTGTTCCTAGGAGCATGAGTAAAACACTAAGATGTAAGTGTGTTTTAACAACATAAGTAAAACACTAGGATGTAAGTGTGTTCTTAGGAAACATGAGTAAAACACTAAGATGCAAAACACTGTGTTTTAACAACATAAGTAAAACACTAGGATGTAAGTGTGTTCTTAGGAGCATGAGTAAAACACTAAGATGTGAGTGTGTTTTAACAACATAAGTAAAACACTAGGATGTAAGTGTGTTCTTAAACAACATGAGTAAAACACTAAGATGTAAGTGTGTTTTAACAACATAAGTAAAACACTACGATGTAAGTGTGTTTTAACAACATAAGAGTAAAACACTAAGATGTAAGTGTGTTTTAACAACATAAGTAAAACACTAGGATGTAAGTGTGTTTTAGGAACATGAGTAAACACACTAAGATGTAAGTGTGTTTTAACAACATAAGTAAAACACTAATGATGTGTGTTTAACAACATAAGTGTGTTGTTAACAACATAAGTAAAACACTAAGATGCAGTGACAACATAAGTAAAACACTAAGATGTTGTTAACAACATAAGTAAAACACTAAGATGTATGTGTGTTTTAACAACATAAGTGAAACACTAGGATGTATGTGTGTTTTAACAACATAAGTAAAACACTAAGATGCTGGTGTGTTTTAACAACATAAGTAAAACA